>NC_091390.1:2870435-2932935 GCF_038502225.1 Cherax quadricarinatus
GGTCCGTTCCCGTCTTTGTTCTGCTCCCCTATACAGTAGGACCACCGTATCCGCGGGTCCGTTCCCGTCTTCGTTCTGCTCCCCTATACAGTAGGACCGCCGTATCCGCGGGTCCGTTCCCGTCTTTGTTCTGCTCCCCTATACAGTAGGACCACCGTATCCACGGGTCCGTTCCCGTCTTCGTTCTGTTCCCCTATACAGTAGGACCACCGTATCCGCGGGTCCGTTCCCGTCTTCGTTCTGCTCCCCTATACAGTAGGACCGCCGTATCCGCGGGTCCGTTCCCGTCTTTGTTCTGCTCCCCTATACAGTAGGACCACCGTATCCGCGGGTCCGTTCCCGTCTTCGTTCTGCTCCCCTATACAGTAGGACCACCGTATCCGCGGGTCCGTTCCCGTCTTTGTTCTGCTCCCCTATACAGTAGGACCGCTGTATCCGCGGATCCGCTTTTCAAGGTTTCAATTATCCGCTGTTTACCATGGCCCGAAAATAAACCTTACTGCTCAAAGCCTAAGAAAAGCCGTGAAGTGGACGAAACGTCTACAGAATAAAGGTACGCAGATGTTACACAGGTGTCTAATTCATCATGTCGGTATTATACACCACTGATATACACCTGATTAATTCCTGAATACAGTAATGCATTGTATCACTGGAGTGAGAGACTTGGATGTATTCAGTAAACCAGTGAAAACCAAGAGCCATATTGAGGCAACGTTTCGCTCCATGTAGAGCATGATCTGACTTGATAACACCTTAGAACAAAAATAAATAACAAAAAGGCACAATACCGTGACTGGAACGATACACAAATAACCCGCACATAAAAGAGAGAAGCTTACGACGACGTTTCGGTCCGACTTGGACCATTGACAAAGTCACACTAACAGAGGTGGAGCAGGACGGCTATATATAGGCAGGAAGAGGTAGTGGTGGTAGTAGTAGTAGTAGTAGTGGTAGTAGTAGTAGTGGTAGTGGTAGTAGTAGTAGTGGTAGTAATAGTAGTAGTAGTAGTACAAGAGTTGTATATAATACCGACAGGATGAAATTAAGACACACGCACAACACCCGGGCATCCCCATCGTAGACGTTTCGCCATCCAGCCAGCCACTGGATGGCGAAACGTCCACAACAAAGACAACCAGACGCCGCACATTGAAATTAAGACACATGTGCGGCGTCTGGTTGTCTTTGTTGTGGACGTTTCGCCTTCCAGTGGCTGGCTGGATGGCGAAACGTCTATGATGGGGATGCCCGGGTGTTGTGCATGTGTCTTAATTTCATCCTGTCGGTATTATATACAATTCTTGTACTACTACTACTACTACTACTACTACTACTCCCACCTCTTCCTGCCTATATATAGCCGTCCTGCTCCACCTCTGTTAGTGTGACTTTGTCAATGGTCCAAGTCGGACCGAAACGTCGTCGTAAGCTTCTCTCTTTTATGTGCGGGTTATTTGTGTACCTTAGAACAAAACGTTGGTCAAATTAAAGTCTGTCCTGCAAGTTGCTTAATCATGTCTGTCCTCCTGACTGAGGTCCTGGCATTGTTTACTCTATGGCTGCTGGTGCTGTGTCATTCAAGACAGGGTCGAGTTGCAGCTCGTGGCCCCGGCCTCAACCAAGTTGAGGAAACTAGTCTCTCAAGTCAGCAAAGAACGACACTCGAAGCACCGCTAGGCGCTACTAGATATTGCTAGGCACTGCCGGACACTGCTAGCCGCTACCAGACACTTTTAGGCACTGCCAGGCACTACCAGACACTTGCAGGTACGGCCAGGCGCTACCAGACACTGCTAGGCAGTGAAAGGCAGGACCAGGCGCTACCAGACACTTCCAGGCACTGCCTGGCAGGACCAGGCGCTATCCGACACTGCTAGGCATTAGTAGGCAGAACCAGGCGCTACCAGACACTCCTAGGCACTGCCAGGCAGGACCAGGTGCTACCAGACACTCCTAGACACTACCAGGCAGGACCAGGCGCTATCAGACACTCCTAGGCACTGCCAGGCATGATCAGGCGCTATCAGACACTCCTTGGCACTGCCAGGCAGGATCAGGCACTACCAGGCAGGACCAGGCGCTACCAGGCAGGACCAGGCGCTACCACTCCTAGGCACTACCAGGCAGGACCAGGCGCTACCAGACACTCGTAGGCACTACCAGGCGCTACCAGACACTCTTAGGCACTACCAGGCGCTACCAGACACTCGTAGGCACTACCAGGCAGGACCAGACACTCCTAGGCACTACCAGACGCTACCGGACACTCCTAGGCACTACCAGGCAGAACCAGGCGCTACCAGACACTCCTAGGCACTACCAGGCGCTACCAGACACTCCTAGGCACTACCAGGCGCTACCAGACACTCCTAGGCACTGCCAGGCAGGCTCAGGCACTACCAGACACTCCTAGGCACTATCGGGCAGGACCAGGCACTACCAGACACTCCTAGGCACTACCAGGCGCTACCAGACACTCCTAGGCACTGCCAGGCAGGCTCAGGCACTACCAGACACTCCTAGGCACTATCAGGCCGGACCAGGCACTACCAGACACTCCTAGGCACTGCCAGGCAGGACCAGGCGCTGCCAGACACTGCTGGTCACTGCCAGGCAGGGCCAAGTGGGGCCAGACAGGGCCAACAGATGGCAGCTCTGGACAAAGATGATATTACAAAGTAAAGAATCCATAACTGTGTATAATGTGAGATCTTCCTCTCCCACTAATGTCTCCTCCTTCTTCAACCTCTTCTCCCTATTCTTCTTCATTTTCTTCCTATTCTTCTTCTATTCTTTTTGCTCCTCCTCCTCTCTTTACGTATTTTTTCTGCTCCTTTTTATCCCTCTTGTTCTTGTAATAATCTTTTTCTTCTTTTCAGTTTCTTAACTTTGCCACAATCTTTCTCTCTTTATCTCTCGTCCCCTATTCCTTAACATCTTCAAGATTCTCCAAGATTCTTCTTTATTCCTCTCTTTCTCTCTCCAATCCCTTATACCCTCTCTTTACATCCTCTCTTTCCCTCTCACCCTCTCCTGAAGACGGTAAAAGAAAGGGCGGAGAAAGGGCGGAAGGAGGAAGAGTTGGCAAGAGAAGAAAGGGCAGTAAATATTGATAACTGGGATATGAGGTAATGAGAGGGTGAGAGACCTGGGAGTAACAATTAACAGTGAACGGAAGAAGGAAGGAGAGAAGGGATAGAAGGAAGGAGGGAAAGAAGGAAGGAGAGGAGGGAAAGAAGGAAGGAGAGGAGGGAAAGAAGGAAGGAGAGGAGGGAAAGAAGGAAGGAGAGGAGGGAAAGTAGGAAGGAGAGGAGGGAAAGAAGGAAGGAGAGAAGGGAAAGAAGAAAGGAGAGAAGGGAAAGAAGGAAGGAGAGAAGGTAGTTGATATAGAATTGAGGAGAGAAGGAACCAGAGATAGTGAAGGAAGCAACAGAGATAGTGAAGGAAGCAACAGAGAAAGTGAAGGAAGCAACAGAGATAGTGAAGGAAGCAACAGAGATAATGAACAGAGTGAAGCAACAGAGACAGTGAAGGAAGCAACATAATTAGTGGAGGAAGCAGCAGAGAAAGTGAAGGAAGCAACAGAGAAAGTGAAGGAAGCAACAGAGAAAGTGAAGGAAGCAACAGAGAAAGTGAAGGAAGCAACAGAGATAGTGAAAGAAGCAACAGAGATAGTGAAAGAAGCAACAGAGAAAGTGAAGGAAGCAACAGAGATAGTGAAAGAAGCAACAGAGATAGTGAAGGAAGCAACAGAGAAAGTGAAGGAAGCAACAAAGATAGTGAAGGAAGCAACAGAGAAAGTGAAGGAAGCAACAGAGATAGTGAAGGAAGCAACAGAGATAGTGAAGGAAGCAACAGAGATAGTGAAGGAAGCAACAGAGATAGTGAAGGAAGCAACAGAAACAGTGAAACAACAAACACGATATGCAGTCTGTTGTCCACCAGATACACATCCTGTGGATGGTACCTCAAATATATGGATACACAATAGGCCTAGAAACTAGGCCTCAAAAGGGCTAACAGAAGAACATCTGGATTAGCATCTTCAAGTTAGGTATTCCAGGTATTACAGTGTTCCTGACTGGTGGTGTAATAGACTTTAAACCCATTAACCAGTCTTAATGACCCTCGTGTAGTAGACTAAACCCATTAACCAGTCTTAATGACCCTCGTGTAGTAGACTAAACCCATTAACCAGTCTTAATGACCCTCGTGTAGTAGACTATACCCATTAACAAGTCTTAATGACCCTCGTGTAGTAGACTATACCCATTAACAAGTCTTAATGACCCTCGTGTAATAGACTTTAAACCCATTAACCAGTCTTAATGACCCTCGTGTAGTAGACTTTAAACCCATTAACCAGTCTTAATGACCCTCGTGTAATAGACTTTAAACCCATTAACCAGTCTTAATGACCCTCGTGTAGACTATACCCATTAACAAGTCTTAATGACCCTCGTGTAATAGACTTTAAACCCATTAACAAGTCTTAATGACCCTCGTGTAATAGACTTTAAACCCATTAACCAGTCTTAATGACCCTCGTGTAGACTATACCCATTACCAGTCTTAATGACCCTCGTGTAATAGACTTTAAACCCATTAACGAGTCTTAATGACCCTTGTGTAGTATACTATACCCATTAACAAGTCTTAATGACCCTCGTGTAGTAGACTATACCCATTAACAAGTCTTAATGACCCTCGTGTAGTAGACTTTATACCCATTAACCAGTCTTAATGGCCCTCGTGTAGTAGACTTTATAACCATTAACCAGTCTTAATGGCCCTCGTGTAGTAGACTTTATACCCATTAACCAGTCTTAAAGGCCCTCGTGTAGTAGACTTTATACCCATTAACCAGTCTTAATGGCCCTCGTGTAGTAGACTTTATAACCATTAACCAGTCTTAATGGCCCTCGTGTAGTAGACTAAACCCATTAACCAGTCTTAATGACCCTCGTGTAGTAGACTTTAAACCCCATTAACCAACCAACCAGTCTTAATGACCCTCGTGTAGTAGATAGACTTTAAACCCCATTAACCAACCAACCAGTCTTAATGACCCTCGTGTAGTAGATAGACTTTAAACCCCATTAACCAACCAACCAGTCTTAATGACCCTCGTGTAGTAGATAGACTTTAAACCTCATTAACCAACCAACCAGTCTTAATGACCCTCGTGTAGTAGATAGACTTTAGACCCCATTAACCAACCAACCAGTCTTAATGACCCTGGTGTAGTAGACTTTAAACCCCATTAACCAACCAACCAGCCTTAATGACCCTCGTGTAGTAGATAGACTTTAAACCCCATTAACCAACCAACCAGTCTTAATGACCCTGGTGTAGTAGATAGACTTTAAACCCCATTAACGAACCAACCAGTCTTAATGACCCTCGTGTAGTAGATAGACTTTAAACCCCATTAACCAACCAACCAGTCTTAATGACCCTGGTGTAGTAGACTTTAAACCCCATTAACCAAGCAACCAGTCTTAATGACCCTCGTGTAGTAGATAGACTTTAAACCCCATTAACCAACCAACCAGTCTTAATGACCCTGGTGTAGTAGACTTTAAACCCCATTAACCAAGCAACCAGTCTTAATGACCCTCGTGTAGTAGACTTTAAACCCCATTAACCAAGCAACCAGTCTTAATGACCCTCGTGTAGTAGATAGACTTTAAACCCCATTAACCAAGCAACCAGTCTTAATGACCCTCGTGTAGTAGATAGACTTTAAACCCCATTAACCAACCAACCAGTCTTAATGACCCTGGTGTAGTAGATAGACTTTAAACCCCATTAACGAACCAACCAGTCTTAATGAACCTCGTGTAGTAGATAGACTTTAAACCCCATTAACCAACCAACCAGTCTTAATGACCCTGGTGTAGTAGACTTTAAACCCCATTAACCAAGCAACCAGTCTTAATGACCCTGGTGTAGTAGATAGACTTTAAACCCCATTAACCAACCAACCAGTCTTAATGACCCTCGTGTAGTAGATAGACTTTAAACCCCATTAACCAACCAACCAGTCTTAATGACCCTGGTGTAGTAGATAGACTTTAAACCCCATTAACCAACCAACCAGTCTTAATGACCCTGGTGTAGTAGACTTTAAACCCCATTAACCAAGCAACCAGTCTTAATGACCCTCGTGTAGTAGATAGACTTTAAACCCCATTAACGAACCAACCAGTCTTAATGACCCTCGTGTAGTAGATAGACTTTAAACCCCATTAACCAACCAACCAGTCTTAATGACCCTGGTGTAGTAGACTTTAAACCCCATTAACCAAGCAACCAGTCTTAATGACCCTCGTGTAGTAGACTTTAAACCCCATTAACCAAGCAACCAGTCTTAATGACCCTCGTGTAGTAGATAGACTTTAAACCCCATTAACGAACCAACCAGTCTTAATGACCCTCGTGTAGTAGATAGACTTTAAACCCCATTAACCAACCAACCAGTCTTAATGACCCTGGTGTAGTAGACTTTAAACCCCATTAACCAAGCAACCAGTCTTAATGACCCTCGTGTAGTAGACTTTAAACCCCATTAACCAAGCAACCAGTCTTAATGACCCTCGTGTAGTAGATAGACTTTAAACCCCATTAACCAAGCAACCAGTCTTAATGACCCTCGTGTAGTAGATAGACTTTAAACCCCATTAACCAACCAACCAGTCTTAATGACCCTGGTGTAGTAGATAGACTTTAAACCCCATTAACGAACCAACCAGTCTTAATGAACCTCGTGTAGTAGATAGACTTTAAACCCCATTAACCAACCAACCAGTCTTAATGACCCTGGTGTAGTAGACTTTAAACCCCATTAACCAAGCAACCAGTCTTAATGACCCTGGTGTAGTAGATAGACTTTAAACCCCATTAACCAACCAACCAGTCTTAATGACCCTCGTGTAGTAGATAGACTTTAAACCCCATTAACCAACCAACCAGTCTTAATGACCCTGGTGTAGTAGATAGACTTTAAACCCCATTAACCAACCAACCAGTCTTAATGACCCTGGTGTAGTAGACTTTAAACCCCATTAACCAAGCAACCAGTCTTAATGACCCTCGTGTAGTAGATAGACTTTAAACCCCATTAACCAACCAACCAGTCTTAATGACCCTCGTGTAGTAGATAGACTTTAAACCCCATTAACCAACCAACCAGTCTTAATGACCCTGGTGTAGTAGATAGACTTTAAACCCAGTTTACCAAAATTACTCAGACAGGAGAGGACTGTGTGGGAGACGCAATAAATGGATAAGTGAATGTCAATTCTTACAGTTGTGTGTGTACTCACCTGTGGGTGGTTGCAGGGGTCGAGTCACAGCTCCTGGCCCCGCCTCTTCACTGGTCACTATTAGGTCCACTCTCTCCCTGCTCCATGAGCTTTATCATACCTCTTAAAACTATGTACGCACCCTGTGTGTGTGTATGTGTGTGTGTGTGTGTGTGTGTGTGTGTGTGTGTGTGTGTGTGTGTGTGTGTGTGTGTGTGTACATGTGTGTGCACATACTGAAGCATTTTATCTTCCTTCTCTTCCCTCTTCCTCTTCCTTTTTCCTCTTCCTCTTCCCTCTTCACAATACCTCTCTTCAATTCATCCAACTCCCTCTCTCTACCCCTCTCCCACTCCCCCTCCCCACTCCCACTCCCCCATCCCACTCCCACTCAAGACTAAGCTAAGAATGGCATGAGACTATCCTATTAATCCTGAGCTCCCTGAGATTGAGCTCACTTCCTGGCTCCCCCACTCAATGCTCTCTCTCTCTCTCTCTCTCTCTCTCTCTCTACATAGCAAAATAAAAACAAATTTTTAATGTAAATATATATATATATATATATATATATATATATATATGTAGGTAGTAGGTTGGTAGACAGCAACCACCCAGGGAAGTACTACCGTCCTGCCAGATGACTGTGAAACAAAAACCTGTAACTGTTTTGCATGATGGTAGGATTGCTGGTTTCTTTTTCTGTCTCATAAACACGCTAGATAACAGGGATATCTTGCTACTCCTACTTACACTTTGGTCACACTTCACAGACACGCACATGCATATATATATATACATACATCTAGGTTTTTCTCCTTTTTCTAAATAGCTCTTGTTCTTTTTTATTTCTTCTATTGTCCATGGGGAAGTGGAAAAGAATCTTTCCTCCGTAAGCCATGCGTGTCGTATGAGGCGACTAAAATGCCGGGAGCAATGGGCTAGTAACCCCTTCTCCTGTATACAATTACTAAAAAAGAGAAGAAGAAAAACTTTATAAAACTGGGTTGCTTAAATGTGCGTGGATGTAGTGCGGATGACAAGAAACAGATGATTGCTGATGTTATGAATGGAAAGAAGTTGGATGTCCTGGCCCTAAGCGAAACAAAGCTGAAGGGGGTAGGAGAGTTTCAGTTGGGGGAAATAAATGGGATTAAATCTGGAGTATCTGAGAGAGTTAGAGCAAAGGAAGGGGTAGCAGTAATGTTAAATGATCAGTTATGGAAGGAGAAAAGAGAATATGAATGTGTAAATTCAAGAATTATGTGGATTAAAGTAAAGGTTGGATGCGAGAAGTGGGTCATAATAAGCGTGTATGCACCTGGAGAAGAGAGGAATGCAGAGGAGAGAGAGAGATTTTGGGAGATGTTAAGTGAATGTATAGGAGCCTTTGAACCAAGTGAGAGAGTAATTGTGGTAGGGGACTTGAATGCTAAAGTAGGAGAAACTTTTAGAGAGGGTGTGGTAGGTAAGTTTGGGGTGCCAGGTGTAAATGATAATGGGAGCCCTTTGATTGAACTTTGTATAGAAAGGGGTTTAGTTATAGGTAATACATATTTTAAGAAAAAGAGGATAAATAAGTATACACGATATGATGTAGGGCGAAATGACAGTAGTTTGTTGGATTATGTATTGGTAGATAAAAGACTGTTGAGTAGACTTCAGGATGTACATGTTTATAGAGGGGCCACAGATATATCAGATCACTTTCTAGTTGTAGCTACACTGAGAGTAAAAGGTAGATGGGATACAAGGAGAATAGAAGCATCAGGGAAGAGAGAGGTGAAGGTTTATAAACTAAAAGAGGAGGCAGTTAGGGTAAGATATAAACAGCTATTGGAGGATAGATGGGCTAATGAGAGCATAGGCAATGGGGTCGAAGAGGTATGGGGTAGGTTTAAAAATGTAGTGTTAGAGTGTTCAGCAGAAGTTTGTGGTTACAGGAAAGTGGGTGCAGGAGGGAAGAGGAGCGATTGGTGGAATGATGATGTGAAGAGAGTAGTAAGGGAGAAAAAGTTAGCGTATGAGAAGTTTTTACAAAGTAGAAGTGATGCAAGGAGGGAGGAGTATATGGAGAAAAAGAGAGAAGTTAAGAGAGTGGTGAAGCAATGTAAAAAGAGAGCAAATGAGAGAGTGGGTGAGATGTTATCAACAAATTTTGTTGAAAATAAGAAAAAGTTTTGGAGTGAGATTAACAAGTTAAGAAAGCCTAGAGAACAAATGGATTTGTCAGTTAAAAATAGGAGAGGAGAGTTATTAAATGGAGAGTTAGAGGTATTGGGAAGATGGAAGGAATATTTTGAGGAATTGTTAAATGTTGATGAAGATAGGAAAGCTGTGATTTCGTGTATAGGGCAAGGAGGAATAACATCTTGTAGGAGTGAGGAAGAGCCAGTTGTGAGTGTGGGGGAAGTTCGTGAGGCAGTAGGTAAAATGAAAGGGGGTAAGGCAGCCGGGATTGATGGGATAAAGATAGAAATGTTAAAAGCAGGTGGGGATATAGTTTTGGAGTGGTTGGTGCAATTATTTAATAAATGTATGGAAGAGGGTAAGGTACCTAGGGATTGGCAGAGAGCATGCATAGTTCCTTTGTATAAAGGCAAAGGGGATAAAAGAGAGTGCAAAAATTATAGGGGGATAAGTCTGTTGAGTGTACCTGGTAAAGTGTATGGTAGAGTTATAATTGAAAGAATTAAGAGTAAGACGGAGAATAGGATAGCAGATGAACAAGGAGGCTTTAGGAAAGGTAGGGGGTGTGTGGACCAGGTGTTTACAGTGAAACATATAAGTGAACAGTATTTAGATAAGGCTAAAGAGGTCTTTGTGGCATTTATGGATTTGGAAAAGGCGTATGACAGGGTGGATAGGGGGGCAATGTGGCAGATGTTGCAAGTGTATGGTGTAGGAGGTAGGTTACTGAAAGCAGTGAAGAGTTTTTACGAGGATAGTGAGGCTCAAGTTAGAGTATGTAGGAAAGAGGGAAATTTTTTCCCAGTAAAAGTAGGCCTTAGACAAGGATGTGTGATGTCACCGTGGTTGTTTAATATATTTATAGATGGGGTTGTAAGAGAAGTAAATGCGATGGTCTTGGCAAGAGGCGTGGAGTTAAAAGATAAAGAATCACACATAAAGTGGGAGTTGTCACAGCTGCTCTTTGCTGATGACACTGTGCTCTTGGGAGATTCTGAAGAGAAGTTGCAGAGATTGGTGGATGAATTTGGTAGGGTGTGTAAAAGAAGAATATTAAAAGTGAATAGAGGAAAGAGTAAGGTTATGAGGATAACAAAAAGATTAGGTGATGAAAGATTGAATATCAGATTGGAGGGAGAGAGTATGGAGGAGGTGAATGTATTCAGATATTTGGGAGTGGACGTGTCAGCGGATGGGTCTATGAAAGATGAGGTGAATCATAGAATTGATGAGGGAAAAGAGTGAGTGGTGCACTTAGGAGTCTGTGGAGACAAAGAACTTTGTCCTTGGAGGCAAAGAGGGGAATGTATGAGAGTATAGTTTTACCAACGCTCTTATATGGGTGTGAAGCGTGGGTGATGAATGTTGCAGCGAGGAGAAGGCTGGAGGCAGTGGAGATGTCATGTCTGAGGGCAATGTGTGGTGTGAATATAATGCAGAGAATTCGTAGTTTGGAAGTTAGGAGGAGGTGCGGGATTACCAAAACTGTTGTCCAGAGGGCTGAGGAAGGGTTGTTGAGGTGGTTCGGACATGTAGAGAGAATGAAGCGAAACAGAATGACTTCAAGAGTGTATCAATCTGTAGTGGAAGGAAGGCGGGGTAGGGGTCGGCCTAGGAAAGGTTGGAGGGAGGGGGGAAAGGAGGTTTTGTGTGCGAGGGGCTTGGACTTCCAGCAGGCATGCGTGAGCGTGTTTGATAGGAGTGAATGGAGACAAATGGTTTTTAATACTTGACGTGCTGTTGGAGTGTGAGCAAAGTAACATTTATGAAGGGTTCATTATTATTATTATTATAATCAAGGGGAAGCGCTAAACCCGGAGGATTATACAGCAATATGAAGGGTTCAGGGAAACCGGCAGGCAGGACTTGAGTCCTGGAGATGGGAAGTACAGTGCCTGCACTCTGAAGGAGGGGTGTTAATGTTGCAGTTTAAAAACTGTAGTGTAAAGCACCCTTCTGGCAAGACAGTGATGGAGTGAATGATGGTGAAAGTTTTTCTTTTTCGGGCCACCCTGCCTTGGTGG
This sequence comes from Cherax quadricarinatus, assembly GCF_038502225.1. Lineage (NCBI taxonomy): Eukaryota > Metazoa > Arthropoda > Malacostraca > Decapoda > Parastacidae > Cherax > Cherax quadricarinatus. The sequence goes on from NC_091390.1 coordinate 2,881,960, forward strand.
GAATCGGCCAGTGTGATATATATATATATATATATATATATATATATATATTGGTAAAACTGGTCAATTATCAAGAACTCGTTTAAAATTAAGTCCTTTCTAAAAAATTTTCTTATACGTTTAAAGATATATTTTTTATATATGTTAATGTAAAAATTAATAATTTGGCACCAAAATAGCCAAGTTGTGTCTACAGGGGTCGAATCTTGGTTCCTTGGCCAGCCTCTCAGTACACACCAGCCACCATAATATTTTGAGCCTTAGGGGACACTATCAAAAGCTTAGGTTAGGTTAGGTTAGGTTAGGTTAGGTTAGGTTAGGTTGGGTAAGGTAAGGTAAGGTAAGGTAAGGTAAGGTAAGGTAAGGTAAGGTACGGTAAGGTAAGGTAAGGTAAGGTAAGGTTAGGTTAGGTTAGGTTAAGTTGGGTTAGGTTAGGTTAGATTAAGTTGGGTTAGGTTAGGTTAGGTTAGGTTAGGTTAGGTTGGGTAAGGTAAGATAAAGTAAGGTAAGGTAAGGTTAGGTTAAGTTGGGTTAGGTTAGGTTAGATTAAGTTGGGTTAGGTTAGGTTAGGTTAGGTTAGGTTAGGTTAGGTTGGGTAAGGTAAGATAAAATAAGGTAAGGTAAGGTAAGGTTAGGTTAAGTTGGGTTAGGTTAGGTTAGGTTAAGTTGGGTTAGGTTAAGTTGGGTTAGGTTAGGTTAAGTTGGGTAAGGTTAGGTTAGGTTAGGTTAGGTTAGGTTAGGTTAGGTTAAGTTGGGTTAGGTTAGGTTAAGTTGGGTTAGGTTAGGTTAGGTTAGGTTAGGTTAGGTTAGGTTGGGTAAGGTAAGATAAAATAAGGTAAGGTAAGGTTAGGTTAAGTTGGGTTAGGTTAGGTTAGGTTAAGTTGGGTTAGGTTAAGTTGGGTTAGGTTAGGTTAAGTTGGGTAAGGTTAGGTTAGGTTAGGTTAGGTTAGGTTAGGTTAGGTTAGGTTAGGTTTGTCAGGAAACAGGTCAAGTATTTCCTGATGCGAGTCTAAGTTATATGACGACCCAGAGCTGGAGCTTTAGGTCATCTACTTCCTAAAAACTGTCAGATATTCTTTCCAAATTAATATTTTATGTCGTAATCACATCTCCCCTAACGATTCTCACTGCCAAGGTGATTAGACTCGTTCCAACCTCTCTCCACAGTGCATCCCTCTTCTCTCTGGTCCTAGTATGGTCACAAACCTTTGGATATTTTCAAGCATTTGTTATAGCTTAACCAGATGGCAACTGAAAATTTCTGACGTTCTTTGTTAAGGCTCCTGAATGCTATTCTGAGATTATATATTTCCGCATCCAGTGATAACGTTGGTGTGATGTTAACCCCTTTACCTTACTCCTAATCATTTTCTAACACTCCATAACCTGTACATTTTCTCATGTCTTCTCTTTTTTTTCAAGTATTTTATTTCGTTACATATATTCAGATTGAACTCCAGCAGCCACTGTGGCTGTTTGAGTTCAATCTAATAGCAAGATATTCAGGTCTCTCAGTAGCCTCTTTTCGTCGGTTCCTTTATTTCTCACAACTTTGCATCATCAGCAAACAAATTGATAAGACACATGTACAACACCTAGGTGTCTTTATTGATGAATAAGACACATGTACAACACCTGGGTGACTTTATTGATGAATAAGACACATGTACAACACCTGGGTGACTTTATTGATGAATAAGACACATGTACAACACCTGGGTGACTTTATTGATGAATAAGACACATGTACAACACCTGGGAGTCTTTATTGATGAATAAGACACATGTACAAAACTTGGGTGTCTTTATTGATGAATAAGACACATGTACAACACCTGGGTGACTTTATTGATGAATAAGACACATGTACAACACCTGGGTGTCTTTATTGATGAATAAGACACATGTACAACACCTGGGTGTCTTTATTGATGAATAAGACACATGTACAACACCTGGGTGTCTTTATTGATGAATAAGACACATGTACAACACCTGGGTGTCTTTATTGATGAATAAGACACATGTACAACACCTAGGTGTCTTTATTGATGAATAAGACACATGTACAACACCTGGGTGTCTTTATTGATGAATAAGACACACGTACAACACCTGGGTGTCTTTATTGATGAATAAGACACATGTACAACACCTGGGTGTTTTTATTGATGAATAAGACACATGTACAACACCTGTGTCTCTTTATTGATGAATAAGACACACGTACAACACCTGGGTGTCTTTATTGATGAATAAGACACATGTACAACACCTGGGTGTCTTTATTGATGAATAAGACACATGTACAACACCTGTGTGTCTTTATTGATGAATAAGACACATGTACAACACCTGGGTGTCTTTATTGATGAATAAGACACATGTACAACACCTGGGTGTATTTATTGATGAATAAGACACATGTACAACACCTGGGTGTCTTTATTGATGAATAAGACACATGTACAACACCTGGGTGACTTTATTGATGAATAAGACACATGTACAACACCTAGGTGTCTTTATTGATGAATAAGACACATGTACAACACCTGTGTGTCTTTATTGATGAATAAGACACATGTACAACACCTAGGTGTCTTTATTGATGAATAAGACACATGTACAACACCTGGGTGTCTTTATTGATGAATAAGACACATGTACAACACCTGGGTGTCTTTATTGATGAATAAGACACATGTACAACACCTGGGTGTCTTTATTGATGAATAAGACACAGGTACAACTCCTGGGTGTCTTTATTGATGAATAAGACACATGTACAACACCTGGGTGTCTTTATTGATGAATAAGACACATGTACAACACCTGTGTGTCTTTATTGATGAATAAGACACATGTACAACACCTGTGTGTCTTTATTGATGAATAAGACACATGTACAACACCTGGGTGTCTTTATTGATGAATAAGACACATGTACAACACCTGTGTGTCTTTATTGATGAATAAGACACATGTACAACACCTGGGTGTCTTTATTGATGAATAAGACACATGTACAACACCTGGGTGTCTTTATTGATGAATAAGACACATGTACAACACCTGGGTGTCTTTATTGATGAATAAGACACATGTACAACACCTGGGTGTCTTTATTGATGAATAAGACACATGTACAACACCTGTGTGTCTTTATTGATGAATAAGACACATGTACAACACCTGGGTGTCTTTATTGATGAATAAGACACATGTACAACACCTGGGTGTCTTTATTGATGAATAAGACACATGTACAACACCTGGGTGACTTTATTGATGAATAAGACACATGTACAACACCTGTGTGTCTTTATTGATGAATAAGACACATGTACAACACCTGGGTGTCTTTATTGATGAATAAGACACATGTACAACACCTGGGTGTCTTTATTGATGAATAAGACACATGTACAACACCTGGGTGTCTTTATTGATGAATAAGACACATGTACAACACCTGGGTGTCTTTATTGATGAATAAGACACATGTACAACACCTGGGTGTCTTTATTGATGAATAAGACACATGTACAACACCTGGGTGACTTTATTGATGAATAAGACACATGTACAACACCTAGGTGTCTTTATTGATGAATAAGACACATGTACAACACCTGTGTGTCTTTATTGATGAATAAGACACATGTACAACACCTGGGTGTCTTTATTGATGAATAAGACACATGTACAACACCTGGGTGTCTTTATTGATGAATAAGACACATGTACAACACCTGGGTGTCTTTATTGATGAATAAGACACATGTACAACACCTGGGTGTCTTTATTGATGAATAAGACACATGTACAACACCTGGGTGTCTTTATTGATGAATAAGACACATGTACAACACCTGGGTGTCTTTATTGATGAATAAGACACATGTACAACACCTGTGTGTCTTTATTGATGAATAAGACACATGTACAACACCTGGGTGTCTTTATTGATGAATAAGACACATGTACAACACCTGGGTGTCTTTATTGATGAATAAGACACATGTACAACACCTGGGTGTCTTTATTGATGAATAAGACACATGTACAACACCTGGGTGTCTTTATTGATGAATAAGACACATGTACAACACCTGGGTGTCTTTATTGATGAATAAGACACATGTACAACACCTGGGTGTCTTTATTGATGAATAAGACACATGTACAACACCTGGGTGTCTTTATTGATGAATAAGACACATGTACAACACCTGGGTGTCTTTATTGATGAATAAGACACATGTACAACACCTGGGTGTCTTTATTGATGAATAAGACACATGTACAACACCTGGGTGTCTTTATTGATGAATAAGACACATGTACAACACCTGGGTGTCTTTATTGATGAATAAGACACATGTACAACACCTGTGTGTCTTTATTGATGAATAAGACACATGTACAACACCTGGGTGTCTTTATTGATGAATAAGACACACGTACATCATCTGGGTGTCTTTATTGATGAATAAGACACATGTACAACACCTGGGTGTCTTTATTGATGAATAAGACACATGTACAACACCTGGGTGTCTTTATTGATGAATAAGACACATGTACAACACCTGGGTGTCTTTATTGATGAATAAGACACATGTACAAAACTTGGGTGTCTTTATTGATGAATAAGACACATGTACAACACCTGGGTGTCTTTATTGATGAATAAGACACATGTACAAAACTTGGGTGTCTTTATTGATGAAAATGTTTCTCTTGCATCTTAGGATTATTAGTGTTGGTGGCTTGATACACCCTCCATGTATGTGTCAACACTGGTAGTAGTGGTGGAGGCTTGATGTACCCTCCATGTATGTGTCAACACTGGTAGTAGTGGTGGAGGCTTGATGTACCCTCCATGTATGTGTCAACACTGGTAGTGGTGGTGGCTTGATACACCCTCCATGTATGTGTCAACACTGGTAGTGGTGGTGGCTTGATACACCCTCCATGTATGTGTCAACACTGGTAGTAGTGGTGGTGGCTTGATACACCCTCCATGTATGTGTCAACACTGGTAGTAGTGGTGGAGGCTTGATACACCCTCCATGTATGTGTCAACACTGGTAGTGGTGGTGGCTTGATACACCCTCCATGTATGTGTCAACACTGGTAGTGGTGGTGGCTTGATACACCCTCCATGTATGTGTCAACACTGGTAGTGGTGGTGGCTTGATACACCCTCCATGTATGTGTCAACACTGGTAGTGGTGGTGGCTTGATACACCCTCCATGTATGTGTCAACACTGGTAGTGGTGGTGGCTTGATACACCCTCCATGTATGTGTCAACACTGGTAGTGGTGGTGGCTTGATACACCCTCCATGTATGTGTCAACACTGGTAGTAGTGGTGGAGGCTTGATGTACCCTCCATGTATGTGTCAACACTGGTAGTAGTGGTGGTGGCTTGATACACCCTCCATGTATGTGTCAACACTGGTAGTGGTGGTGGCTTGATACACCCTCCATGTATGTGTCAACACTGGTAGTAGTGGTGGTGGCTTGATACACCCTCCATGTATGTGTCAACACTGGTAGTGGTGGTGGCTTGATACACCCTCCATGTATGTGTCAACACTGGTAGTGGTGGTGGCTTGATACACCCTCCATGTATGTGTCAACACTGGTAGTGGTGGTGGCTTGATACACCCTCCATGTATGTGTCAACACTAGTAGTGGTGGAGGCTTGATACACCCTCCATGTATGTGTCAACACTAGTAGTGGTGGAGGCTTGATACACCCTCCATGTATGTGTCAACACTGGTAGTAGTGGTGGTGGCTTGATACACCCTCCATGTATGTGTCAACACTGGTAGTAGTGGTGGTGGCTTGATACACCCTCCATGTATGTGTCAACACTGGTAGTAGTGGTGGAGGCTTGATACACCCTCCATGTATGTGTCAACACTGGTAGTAGTGGTGGCTTGATACACCCTCCATGTATGTGTCAACACTGGTAGTAGTGGTGGTGGCTTGATACACCCTCCATGTATGTGTCAACACTGGTAGTGGTGGTGGCTTGATACACCCTCCATGTATGTGTCAACACTGGTAGTAGTGGTGGTGGCTTGATACACCCTCCATGTATGTGTCAACACTGGTAGTAGTGGTGGTGGCTTGATACACCCTCCATGTATGTGTCAACACTGGTAGTGGTGGAGGCTTGATGTACCCTCCATGTATGTGTCAACACTGGTAGTAGTGGTGGAGGCTTGATGTACCCTCCATGTATGTGTCAACACTGGTAGTAGTGGTGGTGGCTTGATACACCCTCCATGTATGTGTCAACACTGGTAGTAGTGGTGGTGGCTTGATACACCCTCCATGTATGTGTCAACACTTGTAGTAGTGGTGGTGGCTTGATACACCCTCCATGTATGTGTCAACACTGGTAGTAGTGATGTACCCTCCATGGAGTGCTTGATACACCCTCCATGTATGTTTCAACACTGGTAGTAGTGGTGGTGGCTTGATACACCCTCCATGTATGTGTCAACACTGGTAGTGGTGGTGGCTTGATACACCCTCCATGTATGTGTCAACACTGGTAGTAGTGGTGGTGGCTTGATACACCCTCCATGTATGTGTCAACACTGGTAGTAGTGGTGGAGGCTTGATACACCCTCCATGTATGTGTCAACACTGGTAGTGGTGGTGGCTTGATACACCCTCCATGTATGTGTCAACACTGGTAGTAGTGGTGGAGGCTTGATACACCCTCCATGTATGTGTCAACACTGGTAGTAGTGGTGGTGGCTTGATACACCCTCCATGTATGTGTCAACACTGGTAGTAGTGGTGGTGGCTTGATACACCCTCCATGTATGTGTCAACACTGGTAGTAGTGGAGGCTTGATCCACTGTCAGCTAATAACCAGACAAACTCAACTCCCACCATTACCTCTCTTTAGCACCATTGCGTGAGCCACTACCATCAATTTCCAGCACTTCTCTAAGTGGCTGTTGAAACACGCGTCTAAATGATAACTTGAGGGAGGTGGGAGGTAGGGAGGGGGTGGGGAGAGAGAGGTGGGGAGCTAAAGGTGGGGAGCAATTACCTTGTTAAGCTCAGGGGGTGTAATTGACCTTCTATTGGTTCATTATCAGTACTAAATCACTCTTAATGACAGCTGGGGTCGTTAGAGGTGAGGCGGGTGAGCCTAGATTACTGCTAAATTCATGGAGAAGCGCTGAGCCCATTAGGGTTTAGTGCCTGGGTAATGGGAAGCAATCAGGTTTGCTCCGAGGAAGGCAGTGCCTCAATTGTCTCGGATCAAGAGCCTTTGATAAGCGTCAAGGGATTGTGACTCTAAATTTTTGTAGTGGATATGTGTGGTTCCCTCAATGTTCAGTTACTTGTCTTCATATTGTGTTTTTACCCCCCTCATTCATTCCCTTCTCTCTCTCTCTCTTTATTCACTCATTCTCCCCCCTCTCATTTATCCCTCTCCTCCCATCTTTCATAATTCATCCCCTTCCCTCTTCCCTTGCGTTCCCTTCTCTTCTTCCAATCATCTTCCACTCCCGTCATTCATCCCCTTCCCTCTTCCCTTGCGTTCCCTTCTCTTCTTCCAATCATCTTCCACTCCCGTCATTCATCCCCTTCCCTCTTCCCTTGCGTTCCCTTCTCTTCCCCCATTCAACCTCCTCCCCTTCACCTCACCCCTTCATTTCCCCCTCATCTTCACTCACTCTCATTTCACAACAAAAGAATTCAATATTTGCCCAAATATCGTACAAAGCTAAATCTCACCAGCCATACAACTAAAAATATATATACAGATATATACATAAGCTCAAAGCAACACAGATATGATAAAGAATTTAGATACTATTGCAACATCTTCGTATCTAACATTATAGATACCCAGATATTGCAGATGTCACAAACCATACCACGGGTGGGGTTAGAACCCGCGATCACAGAGTCTCAAACCTCCAGACCGTCGCGTTAGCCACTGGGCCAGCGGCTAACTCGTCGGCCTGGAGTTTCGAGACACTGTGATCGCGGGTTCGACCTACCCGTGGTATGGTTTGCTTGCAATCGTGTCATTACGATTTCGTGGGTCTTGCAAGAAGACATATTAATTTTATCCACTATAATCTACCTTGACCATAATTACTACCGCATTTGTAAGGTAAAGTCCAGGATCTTCCATTAATTTATGGTATAACTTAAATCTTCCAGGGCAACTGTGTTGCAGAGGTCTAAGTTCCGCAACACAACTGTCCTCAGAGATTTAAGTTATACCATAAATTAAAGATCCCGGACTTTACGAAACAAATGCGATAATAATTATGTTCAAGGTAGATTATAATGGAACAATGAAGATGGTTTTATAAGACAGGGGAACTTAAGTGTCTCTTAAAACCTATAGATCATCAGTGGTGAAGTTTTTGGTAAAGTTTTAGCAGCGAGATAGTCGATGATAAGAAATCAAAGCAACTGCATCATTAACAATACTCAAATAACTCGCACTTACGAGACAAACTTATGACATTTCAGTCCGATTTGGACCGAACAACTTGGGTTTAGACCAGGATGGTCCTGCCTTTAGGAATTACTCGACCATTAACTAGCCACACTATCCACAAAAGCTTGGGTTTAGACCAGGATGATCCTGCCTTTAGCAATTACTCGACCATTAACTAGCCACACTATCCACAAAAGCTTGGGTTTAGACCAGGATGATCCTGCCTTTAGCAATTACTCGACCATTAACTAGCCACACTATCCACAAAAGCTTGGGTTTAGACCAGGATGGTCCTGCCTTGAGCAATTACTCGACCATTAACTAGCCACACTATCCACAAAAGCTTGGGTTTAGACCAGGATGATCCTGCCTTTAGCAATTACTCGACCATTAACTAGCCACACTATCCACAAAAGCTTGGGTTTAGACCAGGATGGTCCTTCCTTTAGCAATTGCTCGACCATAACATGGTCTTGGATTCACTAAAACCCAACTTAAACTCAGAAAAAGCCTACACTGACTTCACTAAAACCTTCAACGGAACTGTACCTTGGTGTTCTGTCTTCAACAAATTCGCCAGGAGCACTGACGCAAAACGTGCGTACATGAGGAACGGTTGGGAAAGTGGGTAGATGGATATTTAACTTCCTAACCAACAGATGCCATGAGGTAACAGTAAACAGTGATATCAGGAGCTGTAACAGTGAAAATTTCTGTTTCTCAAAGCAGGTGTCCCTTTGTTAACTCAGTTTACACACTGAGGACCGTGGTTCGATCCCTGAAACAGCTGAAAAAATTAGGACGTGTTTTCTTAAGACACCTACTGTCCATGTTCACCTAGCAGTAAGTAGGTACCTGGGTATTAGTCACCTTACACCCGCTGTCACTGTTCACCTAGCAGTAAGTAGGTACCTGGGAATTAGTCGACTGGTGTAGGGCCTTATCCTGGGGACAAAATTAACCTAATTTGCCTGAAATGCTCTGCATAACAAGAGGCTTCCTATGTACTTGGTGTCAGCTATGGTCTGTTTAAGTTATATCACGTACTTGTAGAAATAATAATAATAATAATAATAATAAATTATTATTATTATTATTATTATTATTATTATTATTATTATTATTATTATTTTACTAATTTATCACTCTCTCTCACTCCTCTTCCTCTCATTCTTCTCCGTCTCTCCAAAAGTTCCCTAATTAACCCACCTCCCTCTTCCCTAGTTTATGTCCCTTTCTATCTTCATTCTTCTCTCCCCTCTCATCTTCCTTTCTCTTTCCACACCCATTTCCTATCCCCTCATACCTCACCCCTTAGCTTTCCCATAATTCTCCACCCTTCCCCTCGTCTCCTTTCCTCTTCCTCCATTTATCCTCCTCCTCATAACTCATTTTCACTATTTCTACCTCATTTCCCTCCCTCTACTCATATCTTGTATTCTACCCTTCCATTGTCTCCCTTCCCAATAACATTCTTAGTTAAGATTTCACCCTCTTGCATCCTTCTCTTCCTCTTCCTTTCCGTCCATTATTCCCCTTCCCTGACTCACTTCATCTCATTTTTCTCCTGCCTGACCTCAACTCTGAACACACACACTCACTCACACACACACACACACACACAAACACACACACACTCACACACACACTCACTCACACACACACACACACAAACACACACACACTCACACACACACACACAGCCTAGAAAGTGATGTAGTGGAGGCAGGAACCATACATAGTTTTAAGGCGAGATATGATAAGAGCTCATGGGGCAGGGAGAGAGAGGACCTAGTAGCAATCAGCGAAGAGGCGGGGCCAGGAGCTGTGACTCGACCCCTGTAACCACAAATAGGTGAGTACACGCACACACACACACACACACACACTCACACTCACACACACACACACACATACACATACACAAACACACACACACACACACACACACACACGCACGCTTGTCCCATAGAAAATAATGTATTACTAATGGTGCTGATAGCCCCTTGTGCCGCCAAACAAGGGGTCTGATAGTCCTTATACTACCTTACAAGGATGATAGCCCCTTGTTCCAATAAAGAGGGCTGATTGTACCACCAAACAAGAATGCTGATAGCCCCTAATACCACCAAACAAGGGTGCTGGCAACCCCTTGTACCACCAAACAAGGGTGCTGATAGCCCTTTATACAACCAAACTAGCGTGCTGACAGCCCTTTATACCACCAAACAAGGGTGCTGACAACCTTTTATACCACCAAACTAGCTTGCTGACAGCCCTTTATACCACCAAACTAGCGTGCTGACAGCCCTTTATACCACCAAACTAGCGTGCTGACACCCCTTTATTCCACCAAACTAGCTTGCTGACAGCCCTTTATACCACCAAACAAGGGTGCTGACAGCCCTTTATACCGCCAAACTAGCGTGCTGACAGCCCTTTATACCACCAAACAAGGGAGCTGATAGATAACAGGTAACAGAAGACAATAACTTAACATCTGACGTGTTATTCAGGTGGTCACAAGATGACCTCTTCTTACTTCTTTCTTGATGACAGAGAATCAGTCTGTCAGCCTCTTCCTTCTTCACTTTTTTATTCATTTTATTTCTCTTTATTTTCTATTTGTTTTCTTCTTTGTTTCTCTTCTTTTTCTATTTTTTAGCAACTTTCTCTACTTCCTCCCAACTTTCTCTACTTCCTTCCAACTTTCTCTACTTCCTCCCAACTTTCTCTACTTCCTCCCAACTTCCACTACTTCCTTCCAACTTTCTCTACTTCTTTCCAACTTTCTCTACTTCCTTCCAACTTTCTCTACTTCCTCCCAACTTTCTCTACTTCCTCCCAACTTTCTCTACTTCCTCCCAACTTTCTCTACTTCCTTCCAACTTTCTCTACTTCCTTCCAACTTTCTCTACTTCCTCCCAACTTTCTCTACTTCCTCCCAACTTTCTCTACTTCCTCCCAACTTTCTCTACTTCCTTCCAACTTTCTCTACTTCCTTCCAACTTTCTCTACTTCCTTCCAACTTTCTCTACTTCCTCCCAACTTTCTCTACTTCCTCCCAACTTTCTCTACTTCCTTCCAACTTTCTCTTCTTCCTTCCAACTTTCTCTACTTCCTTCCAACTTTCTCTACTTCCTTCCAACTTTCTCTTCTTCCTTCCAACTTTCTCTACTTCCTTCCAACTTTCTCTACTTCCTTCCAACTTTCTCTACTTCCTTCCAACTTTCTCTACTTCCTTCCAACTTTCTCTACTTCCTTCCAACTTTCTCTACTTCCTTCCAACTTTCTCTTCTTCCTTCCAACTTTCTCTACTTCCTTCCAACTTTCTCTACTTCCTCCAAACTTTCTCTACTTCCTTCCAACTTTCTCTACTTCCTTCCAACTTTCTCTTCTTCCTCCCAACTTTCTCTTCTTCCTCCCAACTTTCTCTTCTTCCTCCCAACTTTCTCTACTTCCTTCCAACTTTCTCTACTTCCTTCCAACTTTCTCTACTTCCTTCCAACTTTCTCTACTTCCTCCCAACTTTCTCTACTTCCTTCCAACTTTCTCTACTTCCTTCCAACTTTCTCTACTTCCTCCCAACTTTCTCTACTTCCTTCCAACTTTCTCTACTTCCTTCCAACTTTCTCTTCTTCCTCCCAACTTTCTCTACTTCCTTCCAACTTTCTCTTCTTCCTTCCAACTTTCTCTACTTCCTTCCAACTTTCTCTACTTCCTCCCAACTTTCTCTACTTCCTCCCAACTTTCTCTACTTCCTTCCAACTTTCTCTACTTCCTCCCAACTTTCTCTACTTCCTTCCAACTTTCTCTACTTCCTTCCAACTTTCTCTACTTCCTTCCAACTTTCTCTACTTCCTTCCAACTTTCTCTTCTTCCTCCCAACTTTCTCTACTTCCTTCCAACTTTCTCTACTTCCTTCCAACTTTCTCTTCTTCCTCCCAACTTTCTCTACTTCCTTCCAACTTTCTCTACTTCCTTCCAACTTTCTCTACTTCCTTCCAACTTTCTCTACTTCCTTCCAACTTTCTCTACTTCCTTCCAACTTTCTCTACTTCCTCCCAACTTTCTCTACTTCCTCCCAACTTTCTCTTCTTCCTCCCAACTTTCTCTACTTCCTTCCAACTTTCTCTACTTCCTTCCAACTTTCTCTACTTCCTCCCAACTTTCTCTACTTCCTTCCAACTTTCTCTACTTCCTTCCAACTTTCTCTACTTCCTTCCAACTTTCTCTACTTCCTTCCAACTTTCTCTACTTCCTCCAAACTTTCTCTACTTCCTCCAAACTTTCTCTACTTCCTTCCATCTTTCTCTTCATCCTCCCCAACGTTTCCTCCCTCCTCCCTAACTTTTCCATCATCCTCCCCACCTTACCTTACCTCCCCAAATACTCCTTTACTCCCAAAATCCTCCCTACCTACTCCTCTCTTACTTCTACCTTCCCCAACTCCTCCAATATTCTCCCCAGTACGTCTCCCTTCCTCCCCAACCCCTCTCCTCCCCTACCTTCTCCCCACCCCTCTTTAATCCCCCTCTGGTAGTAGTGGTCACGAAAAGTTGAGTATAGAATTAACGAAACTCTAAATTTGGCCCAATTACCGTCTTCAGTAGCGGCTGAGAGGGATACCTCAGTGCTGAGAGGGATACCTCAGTGCTGAGAGGGTTACCTCAGTGCTGAGAGGGATAGCACAGTGCTGAGAGGGATACCTCAGTGCTGAGAGGGATACCTCAGTGCTGAGAGGGTTACCTCAGTGCTGAGAGGGATAGCACAGTGCTGAGAGGGATACCTCAGTGCTGAGAGGGATACCTCAGTGCTGAGAGGGATACCTCAGTGCTGAGAGGGATACCTCAGTGCTGAGAGGGATACCTCAGTGCTGAGAGGGATACCTCAGTGCTGAGAGGGATACTTCGGCGCTGAGAGGGATACTTCGGCGCTAAGAGTTCCTCACTGGCTTATGATTATTTTTAATAACTGAGTTAATGTGTGTGAGGTGTGTGTGTGTGTGAGGTGTGTGTGTGAGGTGTATGTGTGTGAGGTGTGTGTGTGTGAGGTGTGTGTGTGAGGTGTGTATGTGAGGTGTGTGTGTGTGAGGTGTGTGTGTGAGGTGTGTGTGTGAGGTGTATGTGTGTGAGGTGTGTGTGTGAGGTGTATGTGTGTGAGGTGTGTGTGTGTGAGGTGTGTATGTGTGAGGTGTGTGTGTGAGGTGTGTGTGTGAGGTGTATGTGTGTGAGGTGTGTGTGTGTGAGGTGTGTGTGTGAGGTGTGTATGTGTGAGGTGTGTGTGTGAGGTGTGTGTGTGAGGTGTATGTGTGTGAGGTGTGTGTGTGTGAGGTGTGTGTGTGAGGTGTGTATGTGTGAGGTGTGTGTGTGTGAGGTGTGTGTGTGAGGTGTATGTGTGTGAGGTGTGTGTGTGTGAGGTGTGTGTGTGTGAGGTGTGTATGTGTGAGGTGTGTGTGTGAGGTGTGTGTGTGTGAGGTGTGTGTGTGTGAGGTGTGTGTGTGTGAGGTGTGTGTGTGTGTGGTGTGTGTGTGTGAGGTGTGTGTGTGTGAGGTGTGTGTGTGTGAGGTGTGTGTGTGTGAGGTGTGTGTGAGGTGTGTGTGTGTGAGGTGTGTATGTGTGAGGTGTGTGTGTGAGGTGTGTGTGTGTGAGATGTGTGTGTGTGAGGTGTGTGTGTGTGAGGTGTGTATGTGTGAGGTGTGTGTGTGAGGTGTGTGTGTGTGTGAGGTGTGTGTGTGTGTGAGGTGTGTGTGTGTGAGGTGTGTGTGTGTGTGAGGTGTGTGTGTGTGAGGTGTGGCTGTGTGAGGTGTGTGTGTGTGAGGTGTGTATGTGTGAGGTGTGTGTGTGTGAGGTGTGTGTGTGTGTGAGGTGTGTGTGTGTGAGGTGTGTGTGTGTGAGGTGTGTATGTGTGAGGTGTGTGTGTGTGAGGTGTGTGTGTGTGTGAGGTGTGTGTGTGTGAGGTGTGTGTGTGTGAGGTGTGTATGTGTGAGGTGTGTGTGTATGCTTGTACGTGAAAGTATACACACAGGTGTGTGTACCTCCTGCATGCATCTCCCCACCCTCCATTAAGCACTCACACAACCATATCTTGTCTCCACGACTACTGCAATGCCAAATTCGCCCATAAAAAACAGCAAAGCGTGCAATTACCTACGTATAAGTAATCTTACACGCAACTCTGCCACAAACAGGCGTTCAGACCATTTATATAGAGGATCCAACCCTGAGAAGGCATTCGGATCCCATGATATTTTTCCATTACTAGGGTTGTGAAGAAGATATGTTGGTACTTGCCCGAGCAGTGACTACCTGATGGGCACTGCTGGTGGCACTATATGTCTCCAGAGGGCCACTGGCGGTGCCAGCGTGAAGGAGGCGATTGGTACTAGACTGGCCAGGGACGGGATGGCTGGGGAAGAGGGAGGTGGATGGAATAGCATTTGTGTTTACTGTGGTGTTCCTATCACACACACACACACACACACACACACACACACACACACATACACACTTGTTATGACTTGATAAAGCTCTACACAGGGCGAAACATAATAAAGCTCTACACAGGGAGAAACATCATCATCAAGCATCACGTCTGTCACCTCTCTCGTGAACACTCTCACAACTGTTAGGTAAGACACATAGGCAACAGTTAGGTATCTTTATTTCGAAACGTTTCGCCTACACAGCAGGCTTCTGCAGACGAGTACAGAAAAGTTGATAGAAGAGACGTGAGGGCGATGTAATCAGTCCATTACCCTTGAAGTTTGGAGGTGGTCAGTCCCTCAGTCTGGAGAAGAGTATTGTTCCATATTAAGTGGCAGGATGGTGTCTTATATACCACCAGGAGGTGAGATGTAGGACACAGGTAGCGGTAAGAATTTAGTCGTTGGGAGGTCACGTCCCTCTCAGAGGAGGTCACGTCCCTCTCATAGGAGGTCACGTCCCTCTCAGAGGAGGTCACGTCCCTCTCAGAGGAGGTCACGTCCCTCTCAGAGGAGGTCACGTCCCTCTCAGAGGAGGCCACGTCCCTCTCAGAGGAGGTCACGTCCCTCTCAGAGGAGGTCACGTCCCTCTCAGAGGAGGTCACGTCCCTCTCAGAGGAATCCACGTCCCTCTCAGAGGAGGTCACGCCCCTCTCAGAGGAGGTCACGTCCCTCTCAGATCCAGCCATTCTCACTAGAAGTTGTCCAAGTTTTCTCTTCTGTACCAAGGTACCATTGTGTTGCAGTGTCTGATAGTGAATATTAATATGAAATAAAATACCACTGCAACTGCGATACAATGGTACCTTGGTACAGAACAGAAAACTTGGACAACTTCTAGTGAGAATGGCTGGATCTGAGAGGGAAATGACCTCCTCTGAGAGGGACGTGACCTCCTTTGAGAGGGACGTGACCTCCTCTGAGAGGGACGTGGCCTCCTCTGAGAGGGACGTGACCTCTGAGAGGGACGTGACCTCCTCTGAGAGGGACGTGACCTCCTCTGAGAGGGACGTGACCTCCTCTGAGAGGGACGTGGCCTCCTCTGAGAGGGACGTGACCTCCTCTGAGAGGGACGTGGCCTCCTCTGAGAGGGACGTGACCTCCTCTGAGAGGGACGTGACCTCTGAGAGGGACGTGACCTCCTCTGAGAGGGACGTGGCCTCCTCTGAGAGGGACGTGACCTCTGAGAGGGACGTGACCTCTGAGAGGGACGTGACCTCCTCTGAGAGGGACGTGGCCTCCTCTGAGAGGGACGTGACCTCCTCTGAGAGGGACGTGACCTCCTCTGAGAGGGACGTGACCTCCTCTGAGAGGGACGTGGCCTCCTCTGAGAGGGACGTGACCTCCTCTGAGAGGGACGTGACCTCCTCTGAGAGGGACGTGACCTCCTTTGAGAGGGACGTGACCTCCTCTGAGAGGGACGTGGCCTCCTCTGAGAGGGACGTGACCTCTGAGAGGGACGTGACCTCCTCTGAGAGGGACGTGGCCTCCTCTGAGAGGGACGTGACCTCCTCTGAGAGGGACGTGGCCTCCTCTGAGAGGGACGTGACCTCCTCTGAGAGGGACGTGACCTCCTCTGAGAGGGACGTGACCTCCTCTGAGAGGGACGTGACCTCCTCTGAGAGGGACGTGACCTCCTCTGAGAGGGGCGTGACCTCCTCTGAGAGGGACGTGGCCTCCTCTCAGAGGGACGTGACCTCCTCTGAGAGGGACGTGGCCTCCTCTGAGAGGGACGTGACCTCCTCTGAGAGGGACGTGGCCTCCTCTGAGAGGGACGTGACCTCCTCTGAGAGGGACGTGACCTCCTCTGAGAGGGACGTGACCTCCTCTGAGTGGGACGTGACCTCCTCTGAGAGGGACGTGTCCTCCTCTGAGTGGGACGTGACCTCCTCTGAGAGGGACGTGACCTCCTCTGAGTGGGACGTGACCTCCCAACGACTACATTCTTACCGCTACCTGTGTCCTACATCTCACCTCCTGGTGGTATATAAGACACCATCCTGCCACTTAAACTCCATATTGTTCCAGACTATGGAACAACACTCTTCTCCAGACTGAGGGACTGACCACCTCAAAACTTCAAGGGTGATGGACTGATTACATCGTCCTCACGTCTCTTCTGCTTCTATCAACTTTTCTGTACTCGACTGGAGAAGCCTACTGTATAGGCTTCTCCAGTCGAGTACATGTGTGTCTTACCTACCAACCTGTCGGTATTTTATACCATTTTAATATTCACTCTCGCAACTGATGGAAGAAGGACGTAAGAAGGACGTAAGAAGGATGAAGGAAGGATGAAGAAACAGGATGGAGGAGGAGGAAGAAATAGAGAGGAAGTAATCAGGCCGGCCATTACTTAGAGACCTCGTTAATGATTCTCTCCCATCAACAGTGACAGTCGCTCCTCCAACCGTTGAGAGGGGCCCCCGTTATGAGGCGGTGGCTCCTGGGCCCTAACAGAGGGCCTGTTGGGACGTCATAGTGGGATACCTAGGCCCTTAAATAGGGCCTTCTTAACAAGTACAAGAATTAGACACAAGTACAACATCTGGGTATTTTTATTTTAGACGTGTCGCCCTCCAGTGTCTTTATCAATACAAGGACATAATGGGAAGACAGAGGATATCTCTCCAAGAGAGAACCCGCAGTAATGGATTTAAATTGGATAAGTTTAGATTTAGAAAGGACATAGGAAAGTATTGGTTTGGAAATAGGGTAGTTGATGAGGTGAACAGTCTACCTAGTTGGGTTATTGAGGCTAGGACTTTGGGTAGTTTCAAATTTAGGTTGGATAAGTATATGAGTGAGAGGGGTTGGATTTGAGTGGGACTTGCATATCAGAGCTTATTTCTTGGGTAGCATTGAAAATTGGGTTGGGGAAACGTTTTGTTAGTGGGATGAATTGTAATGGACCTGCCTAGTATGGGCCAACAGGCCTCCTGCAGTGTTCCTCCTTTCTTATGTTCTTATGTTCTTATATACACCGTAGACTTCACCGTAGAACACCTTAGTTTTCAAGACTACGATTTTCTTCACACAAATTCCAAGGCCGAGGGACTGGTTACTTCAAACCATACCCCCGGCCGGGATAGAACCCGCGGTCATAGTCTCAAAACTCCAGACCGTCGTGTTAGCCACTAGACCAGCTAGCCACAATAAGATTCATCCAACTAGGTATATTTCTACACCATAGGAAAGTTACCACAGGTATGGTTTGTTTGCAATCGTGTTATTACGATTTCTTGAGTCATGTTGACGGCAGTGAAGGGACTTGAGCTAGAGTTCGTCACGGCCACGCTAGCTGGAGATTCGTCTGTAAAAACTTGCATTTGTGGTCACAGAGGTGCCTGTGCTAACCTTCCTATGGTGTAGAAATATACCTAGTTGGATGAATCTTATTGTGGCTAGCTGGTCTAGTGGCTAACGCGACGGGCTGGAGTTTTGAGACTCTATGACCGCGGGTTCTATCCCGGCCGGGGGTATGGTTTGTTTGCAATCGTGTCATTACGATTTCTTGAGTCTGGTTACTTCAGCTTTCGTATATAATTCTACAGTCTTCCAGTTATGTCCTGGAATTTGTACTGATAAAGCCACTGGATGGCGACACGTCTACAAATAATGATACCCAGATGTTGCAGGTGTGTCTAACTCCTCATCTTCAGGCTGTATCCTGTAACACTGAGCGAAGATTTACTGTTGCCAGGCAACACAGAGTTACTGTTGCCAGGCAACACAGTTACTGTTGCCAGGCAACACAGTTACTGTTGCCAGGCAACACAGAGTTACTGTTGCCAGGCAACACAGAGTTACTGTTGCCAGGCAACACAGAGTTACTGTTGCCAGGCAACACAGAGTTACTGTTGCCAGGCAACACAGAGTTACTGTTGCCAGGCAACACAGAGTTACTGTTGCCAGGCAACACACACTTACTGTTGCCAGGCAACACATAGTTACTGTTGCCAGGCAACACAGAGTTACTGTTGCCAGGCAACACATAGTTACTGTTGCCAGGCAACACAGTTACTGTTGCCAGGCAACACACAGTTACTGTTGCCAGGCAACACAGTTACTGTTGCCAGGCAACACACAGTTACTGTTGCCAGGCAACACAGTTACTGTTGCCAGGCAACACAGTTACTGTTGCCAGGCAACACAGTTACTGTTGCCAGGCAACACAGAATTACTGTTGCCAGGCAACACAGAATTACTGTTGCCAGGCAACACAGAATTACTGTTGCCAGGCAACACAGTTACTGTTGCCAGGCAACACAGTTACTGTTGCCAGGCAACACAGTTACTGTTGCCAGGCAACACAGTTACTGTTGCCAGGCAACACAGTTACTGTTGCCAGGCAACACAGTTACTGTTGCCAGGCAACACAGTTACTGTTGCCAGGCAACACACAGTTACTGTTGCCAGGCAACACACAGTTACTGTTGCCAGGCAACACACAGTTACTGTTGCCAGGCAACACACAGTTACTGTTGCCAGGCAACACACAGTTACTGTTGCCAGGCAACACAGTTACTGTTGCCAGGCAACACAGTTACTGTTGCCAGGCAACACATAGTTACTGTTGCCAGGCAACACAGTTACTGTTGCCAGGCAACACAGAGTTACTGTTGCCAGGCAACACACAGTTACTGTTGCCAGGCAACACAGTTACTGTTGCCAGGCAACACAGTTACTGTTGCCAGGCAACACAGTGTTGCTCCACGAGGGTCAGCAAAACGATACTAAAATTTCTTACAAATACATAATATACTGGGCCTCTCACTGCCCAAAATAGGTCGGCCAAAAAAAAAAAATGGATAATATTACAGTCACAGCGACAAAAATCAATTTCAAAATTACTTTTGAATAATCAAAAATAATCAAAAAAGTCCATAGTTTTCCACTTTAGGTCAAGAAATTAAAATTTTGATTTTTCAAATATATTTTGACCGCGAGGATAGTTTGTAAGAGAAATTTATGTTATACCTTTGATGAGTTTCGAGAGTTTTTCTACTCTCAGAGCCCGGCTTTGGGCCAGGCTCGTCTGGTGGTTCCCTAGTCAATCAGGCTGCTGCTGCTGCTGGTGGCCCACGTGTCCATCACAGACTGGTTGATCTAGCACCTGGTGAAGATACTTGTCCAGTTTCCTCTTCGAGACTGAGGCCAGGGATGTTGATACAATGTTCTCTTATCGGTGGCCTGGTGGTTAAAGTTCCCGCTTCACACACGGAGGGCCCGGGTTCGATTCCCGGCGGGTGGAAACATTTCGACACGTTTCCTTACACCTATTGTCCTGTTCACCTAGCAGCAAATAGGTACCTGGGTGTTAGTCGACTGGTGTGGGTTGCATCCTGGGGGACAAGATTAAGGACCACAATGGAAATAAGTTAGACAGTCCTCGATGACGCACTGACTTTCTTGGGTTATCCTGGGTGGCTAACCCTCCGGGGTTAAAAATCCGAACGAAATCTATCTCTCTCTCTCTATTGTGCCCACGGAGTTCAAAGTTTTTACTGAAGTTATTTTGCGTTCTCTCTCATCTCTCTCACTTTAATTTGTTGTTATATCAGTGAGAAAATTTGGGACAAAGCCCTCAAGTACTTTCTAGGTATATTTTATGAAGTATCTCTCTCTCTTACACTCCAGTGAGTACCTGCATAAGACTGAGTCGTTCCCGGTAATTTAAATGCGTTAGGATAAGGTAAGTGTCACGACAGTGACATTTTATTGCATTCTTTGAGAGAAAGATCAGCCGACATAATTACTCCCAGGTCTTTCACATGTTCCTTTTGTTCTATTTAACGATTCTCTTGTGTTTTGTAAATACCGTGGCCGTCATTCCATTCCTAAGCAGCTGGAACATATCACCACTGAAAGTTATGTTCTCCACTGCCCACTGGAAAACACTGCTTAAAATTATCAACTTTCCAGAGATCAGTAGACGCAAGTAGCTTTCCAGACACGTCAGACTTAATTAAGACTTGATTTAGTTGAATGCTCTTCAAGTCTCGTGGAAGAGAAAGTCTGAAAGACAAGTTGAGTTGCATTTCAGTTCGTCTGACAAAATCTTTCAAAAATCGACAACTTTCATGAAGCAAGATTAGAAATTCCAAACTATATTCAATATACGACATATATCCACCCTGTGGATGGTAGTGGCTAGTTTATTGTGTACCTCATATCCACCCTGTGGATGGTAGTGGCTAGTTTATTGTGTACCTCATATCCATCCTGTGGATGGTAGTGGCTAGTTTATTGTGTACCTCATATCCATCCTGTGGATGGTAGTGGCTAGTTTATTGTGTACCTCATATCCATCATGTGGATGGTAGTGGCTAGTTTATTGTGTACCTCATATCCATCCTGTGGATGGTAGTGGCTAGTTTATTGTGTACCTCATATCCATCCTGTGGATGGTAGTGGCTAGTTTATTGTGTACCTCATATCCATCCTGTGGATGGTAGTGGCTAGTTTATTGTGTACCTCATATCCATCCTGTGGATGGTAGTGGCTAGTTTATTGTGTACCTCATATCCATCCTGTGGATGGTAGTGGCTAGTTTATTGTGTACCTCATATCCATCCTGTGGATGGTAGTGGCTAGTTTATTGTGTACCTCATATCCATCCTGTGGATGGTAGTGGCTAGTTTATTGTGTACCTCATATCCATCCTGTGGATGGTAGTGGCTAGTTTATTGTGTACCTCATATCCATCCTGTGGATGGTAGTGGCTAGTTTATTGTGTACCTCATATCCATCCTGTGGATGGTAGTGGCTAGTTGTGTACCTCATATCCATCCTGTGGATGGTAGTGGCTAGTTGTGTACCTCATATCCATCCTGTGGATGGTAGTGGCTAGTTTATTGTGTACCTCATATCCATCCTGTGGATGGTAGTGGCTAGTTTATTGTGTACCTCATATCCATCCTGTGGATGGTAGTGGCTAGTTTATTGTGTACCTCATATCCATCCTGTGGATGGTAGTGGCTAGTTTATTGTGTACCTCATATCCATCCTGTGGATGGTAGTGGCTAGTTTATTGTGTACCTCATATCCATCCTGTGGATGGTAGTGGCTAGTTTATTGTGTACCTCATATCCATCCTGTGGATGGTAGTGGCTAGTTTATTGTGTACCTCATATCCATCCTGTGGATGGTAGTGGCTAGTTGTGTACCTCATATCCATCCTGTGGATGGTAGTGGCTAGTTGTGTACCTCATATCCATCCTGTGGATGGTAGTGGCTAGTTTATTGTGTACCTCATATCCATCCTGTGGATGGTAGTGGCTAGTTTATTGTGTACCTCATATCCATCCTGTGGATGGTAGTGGCTAGTTTATTGTGTACCTCATATCCATCCTGTAGATGGTAGTGGCTAGTTTATTGTGTACCTCATATCCATCCTGTGGATGGTAGTGGCTAGTTTATTGTGTACCTCATATCCATCCTGTGGATGGTAGTGGCTAGTTTATTGTGTACCTCATATCCATCCTGTGGATGGTAGTGGCTAGTTTATTGTGTACCTCATATCCATCCTGTGGATGGTAGTGGCTAGTTTATTGTGTACCTCATATCCATCCTGTTGATGGTAGTGGCTAGTTTATTGTGTACCTCATATCCATCCTGTGGATGGTAGTGGCTAGTTTATTGTGTACCTCATATCCATCCTGTGGATGGTAGTGGCTAGTTTATTGTGTACCTCATATCCATCCTGTGGATGGTAGTGGCTAGTTTATTGTGTACCTCATATCCATCCTGTGGATGGTAGTGGCTAGTTTACTGTGTACCTCATATCCATCCTGTGGATGGTAGTGGCTAGTTTATTGTGTACCTCATATCCATCCTGTGGATGGTAGTGGCTAGTTTATTGTGTACCTCATATCCATCCTGTGGATGGTAGTGGCTAGTTTGTGTACCTCATATCCATCCTGTGGATGGTAGTGGCTAGTTGTGTACCTCATATCCATCCTGTGGATGGTAGTGGGTAGTTTATTGTGTACCTCATATCCATCCTGTGGATGGTAGTGGCTAGTTGTGTACCACATATCCATCCTGTGGATGGTAGTGGCTAGTTTATTGTGTACCTCATATCCATCCTGTGGATGGTAATGGCTAGTTTGTGTACCTCATATCCATCCTGTGGATGGTAGTGGCTAGTTTATTGTGTACCTCATATCCATCCTGTTGATGGTAATGGCTAGTTTATTGTGTACCACATATCCATCCTGTGGATGGTAGTGGCTAGTTTATTGTGTACCTCATATCCATCCTGTGGATGGTAGTGGCTAGTTTATTGTGTACCTCATATCCATCCTGTGGATGGTAATGGCTAGTTTATTGTGTACCTCATATCCATCCTGTGGATGGTAGTGGCTAGTTTATTGTGTACCTCATATCCATCCTGTGGATGGTAGTGGCTAGTTTATTGTGTACCTCATATCCATCCTGTGGATGGTAGTGGCTAGTTTATTGTGTACCTCATATCCATCCTGTGGATGGTAATGGCTAGTTTTTTGTGTACCTCATATCCATCCTGTGGATGGTAGTGGCTAGTTTATTGTGTACCTCATATCCATCCTGTGGATGGTAATGGCTAGTTTATTGTGTACCTCATATCCATCCTGTGGATGGTAGTGGCTAGTTTGTGTACCTCACATCCATCCTGTGGATGGTAGTGGCTAGTTTATTGTGTACCTCATATCCATCCTGTGGATGGTAGTGGCTAGTTTATTGTGTACCTCATATCCATCCTGTGGATGGTAATTGCTAGTTTATTGTGTACCTCATATCCATCCTGTGGATGGTAGTGGCTAGTTTATTGTGTACCTCATATCCATCCTGTGGATGGTAGTGGCTAGTTTATTGTGTACCTCATATCCATCCTGTGGATGGTAGTGGCTAGTTGTGTACCTCATATCCATCCTGTGGATGGTGGTGGCTAGTTTATTGTGTACCTCATATCCATCCTATGGATGGTAGTGGCTAGTTTATTGTGTACCTCATATCCATCCTGTGGATGGTAGTGGCTAGTTGTGTACCTCATATCCATCCTGTGGATGGTAGTGGCTAGTTTGTGTACCTCGTATCCATCCTGTGGATGGTAGTGGCTAGTTTATTGTGTACCTCATATCCATCCTGTGGATGGTAGTGGCTAGTTTATTGTGTACCTCGTATCCATCCTGTGGATGGTAGTGGCTAGTTTGTGTACCTCATATTCATCCTGTGGATGGTAGTGGCTAGTTTATTGTGTACCTCATATCCATCCTGTGGATGGTAGTGGCTAGTTTATTGTGTACCTCATATCCATCCTGTGGATGGTAATGGCTAGTTTATTGTGTACCTCATATCCATCCTGTGGATGGTAGTGGCTAGTTTATTGTGTACCTCATATCCATCCTGTGGATGGTAGTGGCTAGTTTATTGTGTACCTCGTATCCATCCTGTGGATGGTAGTGGCTAGTTTATTGTGTACCTCATATCCATCCTGTGGATGGTAATGGCTAGTTTGTGTACCTCATATCCATCCTGTGGATGGTAGTGGCTAGTTTATTGTGTACCTCATATCCATCCTGTGGATGGTAATGGCTAGTTTATTGTGTACCACATATCCATCCTGTGGATGGTAGTGGCTAGTTTATTGTGTACCTCATATCCATCCTGTGGATGGTAGTGGCTAGTTTATTGTGTACCTCATATCCATCCTGTGGATGGTAGTGGCTAGTTTATTGTGTACCTCATATCCATCCTGTGGATGGTAATGGCTAGTTTATTGTGTACCTCATATCCATCCTGTGGATGGTAGTGGCTAGTTTATTGTGTACCTCATATCCATCCTGTGGATGGTAGTGGCTAGTTTATTGTGTACCTCATATCCATCCTGTGGATGGTAGTGGCTAGTTTATTGTGTACCTCATATCCATCCTGTGGATGGTAATGGCTAGTTTTTTGTGTACCTCATATCCATCCTGTGGATGGTAGTGGCTAGTTTATTGTGTACCTCATATCCATCCTGTGGATGGTAATGGCTAGTTTATTGTGTACCTCATATCCGTCCTGTGGATGGTAGTGGCTAGTTTATTGTGTACCTCACATCTATCCTGTGGATGGTAGGGGCTAGTTTATTGTGTACCTCATATCCATCCTGTGGATGGTAGTGGCTAGTTTATTGTGTACCTCATATCCATCCTGTGGATGGTAATGGCTAGTTTATTGTGTACCTCATATCCATCCTGTGGATGGTAGTGGCTAGTTTGTGTACCTCATATCCATCCTGTGGATGGTAGTGGCTAGTTGTGTACCTCATATCCATCCTGTGGATGGTAGTGGCTAGTTTATTGTGTACCTCATATCCATCCTGTGGATGGTAGTGGCTAGTTTATTGTGTACCTCATATCCATCCTGTGGAAGGTAGTGGCTAGTTTATTGTGTACCTCATATCCATCCTGTGGATGGTAGTGGCTAGTTTATTGTGTACCTCATATCCATCCTGTGGATGGTAGTGGCTAGTTTATTGTGTACCTCATATCCATCCTGTGGAAGGTAGTGGCTAGTTTATTGTGTACCTCATATCCATCCTGTGGATGGTAGTGGCTAGTTTATTGTGTACCTCATATCCATCCTGTGGATGGTAGTGGCTAGTTTATTGTGTACCTCATATCCATCCTGTGGAAGGTAGTGGCTAGTTTATTGTGTACCTCATATCCATCCTGTGGATGGTAGTGGCTAGTTTATTGTGTACCTCATATCCATCCTGTGGATGGTAGTGGCTAGTTTATTGTGTACCTCATATCCATCCTGTGGAAGGTAGTGGCTAGTTTATTGTGTACCTCATATCCATCCTGTGGATGGTAGTGGCTAGTTTATTGTGTACCTCATATCCATCCTGTGGATGGTAGTGGCTAGTTTATTGTGTACCTCATATCCATCCTGTGGAAGGTAGTGGCTAGTTTATTGTGTACCTCATATCCATCCTGTGGATGGTAGTGGCTAGTTTATTGTGTACCTCATATCCATCCTGTGGATGGTAGTGGCTAGTTTACTGTGCAGTCTTTCGGATGGAAGTGGGTACCTCAAATACCTCGGATCAAAAGCCCCACTAGCATCAAAGCAACCGCTCCTGAAAGAGCGATTTAAAGAGGAATGCAGATGAGGGAATTGATTCCCACCACACTCAATTTCTACACAGACGACATTCAACTCTAATTTTCTATCGTGTGGATGAGGCTCCGTGGGAAAGGGATTAGATCCAATCCATTGGCAGTGATTGGGTCCAATCTGGGAGGCGGCAGCAATGGCCTAATTTGGGTCCGTTTTTAATTGGGAATTTGGAACCCTT
This sequence comes from Cherax quadricarinatus, assembly GCF_038502225.1. NCBI lineage: Eukaryota > Metazoa > Arthropoda > Malacostraca > Decapoda > Parastacidae > Cherax > Cherax quadricarinatus. Next base: position 2,908,279 of record NC_091390.1, read on the forward strand.
CTTGAGAGCCCTCAGTAATTTGGCACTTATAAAATTTTAAGAATAGTATCTATCTATCTATATATATATATATATATATATATATTTTTTTTTTTTTTTTTTTTATCACACCGGCCGATTCCCACCAAGGCAGGGTGGCCCGAAAAAGAAAAACTTTCACCATCATTCACTCCATCACTGTCTTGCCAGAAGGGTGCTTTACACTACAGTTTTTAAACTGCAACATTAACACCCCTCCTTCAGAGTGCAGGCACTGTACTTCCCATCTCCAGGACTCAAGTCCGGCCTGCCGGTTTCCCTGAATCCCTTCATAAATGTTACTTTGCTCACACTCCAACAGCACGTCAAGTATTAAAAACCATTTGTCTCCATTCACTCCTATCAAACACGCTCAAGCATGCCTGCTGGAAGTCCAAGCCCCTCGCACACAAAACCTCCTTTACCCCCTCCCTCCAACCCTTCCTAGGCCGACCCCTACCCCGCCTTCCTTCCACTACAGACTGATACACTCTTGAAGTCATTCTGTTTCGCTCCATTCTCTCTACATGTCCGAACCACCTCAACAACCCTTCCTCAGCCCTCTGGACAACAGTTTTGGTAATCCCGCACCTCCTCCTAACTTCCAAACTACGAATTCTCTGCATTATATTCACACCACACATTGCCCTCAGACATGACATCTCCACTGCCTCCAGCCTTCTCCTCGCTGCAACATTCATCACCCACGCTTCACACCCATATAAGAGCGTTGGTAAAACTATACTCTCATACATTCCCCTCTTTGCCTCCAAGGACAAAGTTCTTTGTCTCCACAGACTCCTAAGTGCACCACTCACTCTTTTTCCCTCATCAATTCTATGATTCACCTCATCTTTCATAGACCCATCCGCTGACACGTCCACTCCCAAATATCTGAATACGTTCACCTCCTCCATACTCTCTCCCTCCAATCTGATATTCAATCTTTCATCACCTAATCTTTTTGTTATCCTCATAACCTTACTCTTTCCTGTATTCACCTTTAATTTTCTTCTTTTGCACACCCTACCAAATTCATCCACCAATCTCTGCAACTTCTCTTCAGAATCTCCCAAGAGCACAGTGTCATCAGCAAAGAGCAGCTGTGACAACTCCCACTTTGTGTGTGATTCTTTATCTTTTAACTCCACGCCTCTTGCCAAGACCCTCGCATTTACTTCTCTTACAACCCCATCTATAAATATATTAAACAACCACGGTGACATCACACATCCTTGTCTAAGGCCTACTTTTACTGGGAAAAAATTTCCCTCTTTCCTACATACTCTAACTTGAGCCTCACTATCCTCGTAAAAACTCTTCACTGCTTTCAGTAACCTACCTCCTACACCATACACTTGCAACATCTGCCACATTGCCCCCCTATCCACCCTGTCATACGCCTTTTCCAAATCCATAAATGCCACAAAGACCTCTTTAGCCTTATCTAAATACTGTTCACTTATATGTTTCACTGTAAACACCTGGTCCACACACCCCCTACCTTTCCTAAAGCCTCCTTGTTCATCTGCTATCCTATTCTCCGTCTTACTCTTAATTCTTTCAATTATAACTCTACCATACACTTTACCAGGTACACTCAACAGACTTATCCCCCTATAATTTTTGCACTCTCTTTTATCCCCTTTGCCTTTATACAAAGGAACTATGCATGCTCTCTGCCAATCCCTAGGTACCTTACCCTCTTCCATACATTTATTAAACAATTGCACCAACCACTCCAAAACTATATCCCCACCTGCTTTTAACATTTCTATCTTTATCCCATCAATCCCGGCTGCCTTACCCCCTTTCATTTTACCTACTGCCTCACGAACTTCCCCCACACTCACAACTGGCTCTTCCTCACTCCTACAAGATGTTATTCCTCCTTGCCCTATACACGAAATCACAGCTTCCCTATCTTCATCAACATTTAACAATTCCTCAAAATATTCCTTCCATCTTCCCAATACCTCTAACTCTCCATTTAATAACTCTCCTCTCCTATTTTTAACTGACAAATCCATTTGTTCTCTAGGCTTTCTTAACTTGTTAATCTCACTCCAAAACTTTTTCTTATTTTCAACAAAATTTGTTGATAACATCTCACCCACTCTCTCATTTGCTCTCTTTTTACATTGCTTCACCACTCTCTTAACCTCTCTCTTTTTCTCCATATACTCTTCCCTCCTTGCATCACTTCTACTTTGTAAAAACTTCTCATATGCTAACTTTTTCTCCCTTACTACTCTCTTTACATCATCATTCCACCAATCGCTCCTCTTCCCTCCTGCACCCACTTTCCTGTAACCACAAACTTCTGCTGAACACTCTAACACTACATTTTTAAACCTACCCCATACCTCTTCGACCCCATTGCCTATGCTCTCATTAGCCCATCTATCCTCCAATAGCTGTTTATATCTTACCCTAACTGCCTCCTCTTTTAGTTTATAAACCTTCACCTCTCTCTTCCCTGATGCTTCTATTCTCCTTGTATCCCATCTACCTTTTACTCTCAGTGTAGCTACAACTAGGAAGTGATCTGATATATCTGTGGCCCCTCTATAAACATGTACATCCTGAAGTCTACTCAACAGTCTTTTATCTACCAATACATAATCCAACAAACTACTGTCATTTCGCCCTACATCATATATATATATATATATATATATATATATATATATATATATATATATATATATATATATATATATATATATATATATATATATATATATATAACCAGTTCCTTATTAATTACAATAATGATAAACTAATAATAATAATAATAATAATAATAATAATAATAATAATAATAATCACTCGTTAGTCACAGTGCCAGAATTTTAATTACATATAATTCCATAGAATTTCCTAATACCAGTCATTCCTAGTTACTGCAAGCATGCAATTCCCATCATTCCCATAATTCCCATCATTCCAGTCTTCTGTGTTTATCAGTATCTCAACACCTTTGTCAGTCCTACTTTACCGTCATTATTATTATTATTATTATTATTATTATTATTATAATTATTATTATTATTATTGTTATGGAAGGTAAGCGTTAAACACGAAAGGCCACCATTCTAATCATTCCTGTCATTCCTGTTTCTTTCGACAAAGAAAGTCTAAGTTGACGTTTTGCGTTTTTCTTTGAAATCTGTCAAGCTGTGACGATACCAGTAACAATATCTCCCTGTCAAGCTGTGACGATACCAGTAACAATATCTCCCTGTCAAGCTGTGACTATACCAGGAACAATATCTCCCTGTCAAGCTGTGACTATACCAGGAACAATATCTCCCTGTCAAGCTGTGACTATACCAGGAACAATATCTCCCTGTCAAGCTGTGACGATACCAGTAACAATATCTCCCTGTCAAGCTGTGACTATACCAGTAACAATATCTCCCTGTCAAGCTGTGACGATACCAGTAACAATATCTCCCTGTCAAGCTGTGACTATACCAGGAACAATATCTCCCTGTCAAGCTGTGACTATACCAGGAACAATATCTCCCTGTCAAGCTGTGACGATACCAGGAACAATATCTCCCTGTCAAGCTGTGACTATACCAGGAACAATATCTCCCTGTCAAGCTGTGACGATACCAGTAACAATATCTCCCTGTCAAGCTGTGACTATACCAGTAACAATATCTCCCTGTCAAGCTGTGACTATACCAGGAACAATATCTCCCTGTCAAGCTGTGACTATACCAGGAACAATATCTCCCTGTCAAGCTGTGACGATACCAGGAACAATATCTCCCTGTCAAGCTGTGACGATACCAGGAACAATATCTCCCTGTCAAGCTGTGACGATACCAGGAGCAATATCTCCCTGTCAAGCTGTGACGATACCAGGAACAATATCTCCCTATCAAGCTGTGACGATACCAGGAACAATATCTCCTTGTCAAGCAGTAACGATACCAGGAACAATATCTCCCTGTCAAGCTGTGACGATACCAGGAACAATATCTCCCTATCAAGCTGTGACGATACCAGGAACAATATCTCCCTGTCAAGCTGTGACGATACCAGGAACAATATCTCCCTGTCAAGCTGTGACGATACCAGGAACACTATCTCCCTGTCAAGCTGTGACGATACCAGGAACAATATCCCCCTGTCAAGCTGCGACGATACCAGGAACAATATCTCCCTGTCAAGCTGTGACGATACCAGGAACAATATCTCCCTGTCAAGCTGCGACGATACCAGGAACAATAACTCCCTGTCAAGCTGTGACGATACCAGGAACAATATCTCCCTGTCAAGCTGCGACGATACCAGGAACAATATCTCCCTGTCAAGCTGTGACGATACCAGGAACAATATCTCCCTGTCAAGCTGCGACGATACCAGGAACAATATCTCCCTGTCAAGCTGCGACGATACCAGGAACAATATCTCCCTGTCAAGCTGCGACGATACCAGGAACAATATCTCCTTGTCAAGCTGTAACGATACCAGGAATAATATCTCCCTGTCAAACTGCGACGATACCAGGAACAATATCTCCCTGTCAAGCTGCGACGATACCAGGATCAATATCTCCCTGTCAAGCTGCGACGATACCAGTAGCAATATCTCCGTCAAGCTGTGACAATACCAGGAACAATATCTCCCTGTCAAGCTGTGACGATACCAGGAACAATATCTCCCTGTCAAGCTGTGACGATACCAGGAACAATATCTCCCTGTCAAGCTGTGATGATACCAGGAGCAATATCTCCCTGTCAAGCTGTGACGATACCAGGAACAATATCTCCCTGTCAAGCTCTGACGATACCAGGAACAATATCTCCCTGTCAAGCTGCGACGATACCAGGAGCAATATCTCCCTGTCAAGCTGTGACGATACCAGGAACAATATCTCCCTGTCAAGCTCTGACGATACCAGGAACAATATCTCCCTGTCAAGCTGTGACGATACCAGGAACAATATCTCCCTGTCAAGCTGTGACGATACCAGTAACAATATCTCCTTGTCAAGCTGTAACGATACCAGGAACAATATCTCCCTGTCAAGCTGTGACGATACCAGTAACAATATCCCCCTGTCAAGCTGTGACGATACCAGGAACAATATCTCCCTGTCAAGCTGTGACGATACCAGGAACAATATCTCCCTGTTAAGCTGCGACGATACCAGGAACAATATCTCCCTGTCAAGCTGTGACGATACCAGGAACACTATCTCCCTGTTAAGCTGTGACGATACCAGGAACAATATCTCCCTCTCAAGCTGTGACGATACCAGGAACAATATCTCCCTGTCAGGCTGTGACGATACTAGTAATATCTCTGTCAAGCTGTGACGATACCAGTAACTATCTCCCTGTCAAGCTGTGACGATACCAGTAACACTATCCTGTTAAGCTGTCAGGATATCAGCAACAATATCTAACTGTCAAGCCGTCACTATACCATCTTCCCTATCACGTTGTCAAGATCCCTGTGACAGCTTGACAGGGGTCGAGCTGTCACTATCCCAGAAACAGTATCTCCCTGTCAAGCTGTTAAGTTACCAGCAACAATATCTCCCTGTCAAGCTGTGACGATACCAGCAACAATATCTCCCTGTCAAGCTGTGACGATACAGCAACAATCCCACCCTGTCAGGCTGACATGTCTCCCCTGCCTCGCTTAGACATAATTCCCGGACATTCCCGTTTGATTCCGTATTCCACGACCGTTTACGCTCCTGCTGTGACTGTTATCCTGTCTCTGTTTCCTCCTGTTTAACCCCCTTACTCTCTTTTTTGGGTATATATATATATATATATATATATATATATATATATATATATATATATATATATATATATAAATATATATATATATATGTGTGTGTGTGTGTGTGTGTGTGTGTGTGTGTGTGTGTGTGTGTGTGTGTGTGTGCTTACCTAATTGTGGTTGCAGGGTTCGATTCATAGCTCCTGGCCCCGCCTCTTTACTGGTGGCTGCTAGGTCCACTCTCTCCCTGCTCCATGTGCTTGATCATACCTCTTCTTAAAGCTGTGTATGGTTCCTGCCTCCACTACATCACTTGCTAGACTATTCCACTTCCTGAAAACTCTATAACTGAAGAAATATTTCCTGACATCCCTGTGACTCATCTGAGTGTTTAATATCCAGCTGTGTCCCCTTGTTGCTGTGTCCCCTTGTTGCTGTGTCCCCTTGTTGCTGTGTCCCCTTGTTGTTGTGTCCCCTTGTTGCTGTGTCCCCTTGTTGTTGTGTCCCCTTGTTGCTGTGTCCCCTTGTTGCTGTGTCCCCGTGTTGCTGTGTCCCCTTGTTGCTGTGTCCCCTTGTTGTTGTGTCCCCTTGTTGCTGTGTCCCCTTGTTGCTGTGTCCCCTTGTTGCTGTGTCCCCTTGTTGCTGTGTCCCCTTGTTGCTGTGTCACCTTGTTGCTGTGTCCCCTTGTTGTTGTGTCCCCTTGTTGTGTCCCCTTGTTGCTGTGTCCCCTTGTTGCTGTGTCCCCTTGTTGTTGTGTCCCCTTGTTGCTGTGTCCCCTTGTTGCTGTGTCCCCTTGTTGCTGTGTCCCCTTGTTGTTGTGTCCCCTTGTTGCTGTGTCCCCTTGTTGCTGTGTCCCATTGTTGTTGTGTCCCCTTGTTGCTGTGTCCCCTTGTTGCTGTGTCCCCTTGTTGCTGTGTCACCTTGTTGCTGTGTCCCCTTGTTGTTGTGTCCCCTTGTTGCTGTGTCCCCTTGTTGCTGTGTCCCCTTGTTGTTGTGTCCCCTTGTTGCTGTGTCCCCTTGTTGCTGTGTCCCCTTGTTGCTGTGTCCCCTTGTTGCTGTGTCCCCTTGTTGCTGTGTCCCCTTGTTGCTGTGTCCCCTTGTTGCTGTGTCCCCTTGTTGTTGTGTCCCCTTGTTGTTGTGTCCCCTTGTTGCTGTGTCCCCTTGTTGCTGTGTCCCCTTGTTGCTGTGTCCCCTTGTTGTGTCTCCTTGTTGCTGTGTCCCCTTGTTGCTGTGTCCCCTTGTTGCTGTGTCCCCTTGTTGTTGTGTCCCCTTGTTGCTGTGTCCCCTTGTTGCTGTGTCCCCTTGTTGCTGTGTCCCCTTGTTGCTGTGTCCCCTTGTTGTTGTGTCCCCTTGTTGTTGTGTCCCCTTGTTGCTGTGTCCCCTTGTTGCTGTGTCCCCTTGTTGCTGTGTCCCCTTGTTGTTGTGTCTCCTTGTTGCTGTGTCCCCTTGTTGTTGTGTCCCCTTGTTGCTGTGTCCCCTTGTTGCTGTGTCCCCTTGTTGCTGTGTCCCCTTGTTGTTGTGTCCCCTTGTTGCTGTGTCCCCTTGTTGCTGTGTCCCCTTGTTGCTGTGTCCCCTTGTTGCTGTGTCCCCTTGTTGCTGTGTCCCCTTGTTGCTGTGTCCCCTTGTTGCTGTGTCCCCTTGTTGTTGTGTCCCCTTGTTGTTGTGTCCCCTTGTTGCTGTGTCCCCTTGTTGCTGTGTCCCCTTGTTGCTGTGTCCCCTTGTTGTTGTGTCCCCTTGTTGCTGTGTCCCCTTGTTGCTGTGTCCCCTTGTTGCTGTGTCCCCTTGTTGCTGTGTCCCCTTGTTGCTGTGTCCCCTTGTTGCTGTGTTCCCTTGTTGCTGTGTCCCCTTGTTGCTGTGTCCCCTTGTTGTTGTGTCCCCTTGTTGCTGTGTCCCCTTGTTGCTGTGTCCCCTTGTTGTTGTGTCCCCTTGTTGCTGTGTCCCCTTGTTGCTGTGTCCCCTTGTTGCTGTGTCCCCTTGTTGCTGTGTTCCCGTGTTGCTGTGTCCCCTTTTTGCTGTGTCCCCTTGTTGCTGTGTCCCCTTGTTGCTGTGTCCCCTTGTTGCTGTGTCCCCTTGTTGCTGTGTCCCCTTGTTGCTGTGTCCCCTTGTTGCTGTGTCCCCTTGTTGCTGTGTCCCCTTGTTGCTGTGTCCCCTTGTTGTTGTGTCCCCTTGTTGCTGTGTCCCCTTGTTGCTGTGTCCCCTTGTTGCTGTGTCCCCTTGTTGCTGTGTTCCCGTGTTGCTGTGTCCCCTTGTTGCTGTGTCCCCTTGTTGCTGTGTCCCCTTGTTGCTGTGTCCCCTTGTTGCTGTGTCCCCTTGTTGTTGTGTCCCCTTGTTGCTGTGTCCCCTTGTTGCTGTGTCCCCTTGTTGCTGTGTTCCCGTGTTGCTGTGTCCCGTTGTTGCTGTGTCCCCTTGTTGCTGTGTCCCCTTGTTGCTGTGTCCCCTTGTTGTTGTGTCCCCTTGTTGCTGTGTCCCCTTGTTGCTGTGTCCCCTTGTTGCTGTGTCCCCTTGTTGCTGTGTCCCCTTGTTGCTGTGTCCCCTTGTTGCTGTGTCTCCTTGTTGCTGTGTCCCCTTGTTGCTGTGTCCCCTTGTTGCTGTGTTCCCGTGTTGCTGTGTCCACTTGTTGCTGTGTCCCCTTGTTGCTGTGTCCCCTTGTTGCTGTGTCCCCTTGTTGCTGTGTCCCCTTGTTGCTGTTTTCCCGTGTTGCTGTGTCCCCTTGTTGCTGTGTCCCCTTGTTGCTGTGTCCCCTTGTTGCTGTGTCCCCTTGTTGCTGTGTACCCTTGTTGCTGTGTCCCCTTGTTGCTGTGTCCCCTTGTTGCTGTGTCCCCTTGTTGCTGTGTCCCCTTGTTGCTGTGTCCCCTTGTTGCTATGTCCCCTTGTTGCTGTGTCCCCTTGTTGCTGTGTCCTTTTGTTGCTGTGTCCCCTTGTTGCTGTGTCCCCTTGTTGCTGTGTTCCCGTGTTGCTGTGTCCCCTTGTTGCTGTGTCCCCTTGTTGCTGTGTCCCCTTGTTGCTATGTCCCCTTGTTGCTGTGTCCCCTTGTTGCTGTGTCCTTTTGTTGCTGTGTCCCCTTGTTGCTGTGTCCCCTTGTTGCTGTGTTCCCGTGTTGCTGTGTCCCCTTGTTGCTGTGTCCCCTTGTTGCTGTGTCCCCTTGTTGCTGTGTCCCCTTGTTGTTGTGTCCCCTTGTTGCTGTGTCCCTTTGTTGCTGTGTACCCTTGTTGCTGTGTCCCCTTGTTGCTGTGTCCCCTTGTTGTTGTGTCCCCTTGTTGTTGTGTCCCCTTGTTGCTGTGTACCCTTGTTGCTGTGTCCCCTTGTTGCTGTGTCCCCTTGTTGCTGTGTCCCCTTGTTGCTGTGTCCCCGTGTTGCTGTGTCCACTTGTTGTGTCCCCTTGTTGTGTCCCCTTGTTGTGTCCCCTTGTTGCTGTGTCACCTTTTTGCTGTGTCCCCTTGTTGCTGTGTCCCCTTGTTGCTTTGTCCCATTATTGCTGTGTCCCATCTCTGTAACATTCTGTCACCATCCACCTTGTCAATTCCTCTCAGTATTTTACAAGTCGTTACCATGTCCCCTCTATCCCGTGTGTCACCCAGTGTAGTCAGGATGATCTCCCTTAACATCTCCTGGTACGACTTGCCCCTTAGCACCTGGACTAGTCTTGTTGCAAACCTTAACACTTCGTGTGTGTGTGTGTGTGTGTGTGTGTGTGTGTGTGTGTGTGTGTGTGTGTGTGTGTGTGTTTCATATATATTCGTAAATCATTTTTAACCTCCTGTCTACCAAGGCTTCACTCCTAGTGACAGCAACAGCAATACACCACCAGTTCACAAACCGGAAAAAACGTCCCGCTGTCAGATTCCAGGTCACATATCTGTCTGCCGTGTTTCCAGTGAGAGGGACCTACTCTGCTGTACGTGTACTTGTACGTGAAGGGCAGTGGTTCACTGTAAGGGGAAGATACGTACTATTATTGCAGGGGAAGATACGTGCTATTATTGTAGGGGGAGATACGTGCTATTATTGTAGGGGAAGATACGTGCTATTATTGTAGGGGGAGATACGTGCTATTATTGTAGGGGAAGATACGTGCTATTATTGTAGGGGGAGATACGTGCTATTATTGTAGGGGGAGATACGTGCTATTATTGTAGGGGAAGATACGTGCTATTATTGTAGAGGGAGATACGTGCTATTATTGTAGGGGGAGATACGTGCTATTATTGTAGGGGGAGATACGTGCTATTATTGTAGGGGAAGATACGTGCTATTATTGTAGGGGAAGATGCGTGCTATTATTGTAGGGGGAGATACGTGCTATTATTGCAGGGGAAGATACGTGCTATTATTGTAGGGGAAGATACGTGCTATTATTGTAGAGGGAGATACGTGCTATTATTGCAGGGGAAGATACGTGCTATTATTGTAGGGGGAGATACGTGCTATTATTGTAGGGGGAGATACGTGCTACTATTGTAGGGGAAGATACGTGCTATTATTGTAGGGGGAGATACGTGCTATTATTGTAGGGGGAGATACGTGCTATTATTGTAGGGGAAGATACGTGCTATTATAGGGGGAAATACGTGCTATTATTGTAGGGGAAGATACGTGCTATTATTGTAGGGGAAGATACGTGCTATTATTGTAGGGGAAGATACGTGCTATTATAGGGGGAAATACGTGCTATTATTGTAGGGGAAGATACGTGCTATTATTGTAGGGGAAGATACGTGCTATTATTGTAGGGGAAGATACGTGCTATTATTGTAGGGGAAGATACGTGCTATTATTGTAGGGGATGATACGTGCTATTATTGTAGGGGGAGATACGTGCTATTATTGTAGGGGAAGATATGTGCTATTATTGTAGGGGAAGATACGTGCTATTATTGTAGGGGGAGATACGTGCTATTATTGTAGGGGAAGATACGTGCTATTATTGTAGGGGAAGATACGTGCTATTATTGTAGGGGAAGATACGTGCTATTATTGTAGGGGAAGATACGTGCTATTATTGTAGGGGGAGATACGTGCTATTATTGTAGGGGAAGATACGTGCTATTATTGTAGGGGAAGATACGTGCTATTATTGTAGGGGAAGATACGTGCTATTATTGTAGGGGGAGATACGTGCTATTATTGCAGGGGAAGATACGTGCTATTATTATAGGGGAAGATACGTGCTATTATTGTAGGGGAAGATACGTGCTATTATCGTAGGGGGAGATACGTGCTATTATTGCAGGGGAAGATACGTGCTATTATTGTAGGGGAAGATACGTGCTATTATTGTAGGGGGAGATACGTGCTATTATTACAGGGGAAGATACGTGCTATTATTGTAGGGGAAGATACGCGCTATTATTGTAGGGGAAGATACGTGCTATTATTGTAGGGGGAGATACGTTCTATTATTGCAGGGGAAGATACGTGCTATTATTGTAGGGGGAGATACGTGCTATTATTGTAGGGGGAGATACGTGCTATTATTGTAGGGGAAGATACGTGCTATTACTGTAGGGGGAGATACGTGCTATTATTGCAGGGGAAGATACGTGCTATTATTGCAGGGGAAGATACGTGCTATTATTGTAGGGGGAGATACGTGCTATTATTGTAGGGGGAGATGCGTGCTATTATTGCAGTGGAAGATACGTGCTATTATTGTAGGGGGAGATACGTTCTATTATTGCAGGGGAAGATACGTGCTATTATTGTAGGGGGAGATACGTGCTATTATTGTAGGGGGAGATACGTGCTATTATTGTAGGGGGAGATACGTGCTATTATTGTAGGGGAAGATACGTGCTATTATTGTAGGGGGAGATACGTGCTATTATTGTAGAGGGAGATACGTGCTATTATTGTAGGGGGAGATACGTGCTATTATTGTAGGGGGAGATACGTGCTATTATTGTAGGGGAAGATACGTGCTATTATTGTAGGGGAAGATACGTGCTATTATTGTAGAGGGAGATACGTGCTATTATTGTAGGGGGAGATACGTGCTATTATTGTAGGGGGAGATACGTGCTATTATTGTTATTTGTTATAGATGGTTATTTATAGATGGTTGGTATTTGTTATAGGTGATTGTTATTGGTGATAGGTGATTGTTATTGGTGATAGGTGATTGTTATTGGTGATAGGTGATTGTTATTGGTGATAGGTGATTGTTATTGGTGATAGGTGATTGTTATTGGTTATAGATGATTGTTATTGGTGATAGGTGATTGTTATTGGTGATAGGTGATTGTTATTGGTGATAGGTGATTGTTATTGGTGATAGGTGATTGTTGTTGGTGATAGGTGATTGTTATTGGTTATAGATGATTGTTATTGGTGATAGGTGATTGTTATTGGTGAAAGGTAATTGTTATTGGTGATAGGTGATTGTTATTGGTGATAGGTGATTGTTATTGGTGATAGGTGATTGTTATTGGTGATAAGTGATTGTTATTGGTTATAGATGATTGTTATTGGTGATAGGTGACTGTTATTGGTGATAGGTGATTGTTATTGGTGATAGGTGATTGTTATTGGTGATAGGTGATTGTTATTGGTGATAGGTGATTGTTATTGGTGATAGGTGATTGTTATTGGTGATAGGTGATTGTTATTGGTGATAGGTGATTGTTATTGGTGATAGGTGATTGTTATTGGTGATAGGTGATTGTTATTGGTGATAGGTGATTGTTATTGGTGATAGGTGATTGTTATTGGTGATAGGTGATTGTTATTGGTGATAGGTGATTGTTATTGGTGATAGGTGATTGTTATTGGTGATAGGTGATTGTTATTGGTGATAGGTGATTGTTATTGGTGATAGGTGATTGTTATTGGTGAAAGGTAATTGTTATTGGTGATAGGTGATTGTTATTGGTGATAGGTGATTGTTATTGGTGATACTTGATTGTTATTGGTGAGAGGTGATTGTTATTGGTGATAGGTGATTGTTATTGGTGAGAGGTGATTGTTATTGGTGAGAGGTGATTGTTATTGGTGATAGGTGATTGTTATTGGTGATAGGTGATTGTTATTGGTGATAGGTGATTGTTGTAGTTTATTGGTGATTATAAAAAAAATCCTCTTCCTCCAGCCTCTTCCTCTTCTTCCTCCAGCCTCTTCCTCCTCTTCCTCCAGCCTTTTCCTCCAGCCTCTTCCTCCTCTTCCTCCAGCCTCTTCCTCCTCTTCCTCCAGCCTCTTCCTCCAGCCTCTCCCTCCTCTTCCTCTAGCCTCTTCCTCCTCTTCCTCCAGCCTCTTCCTCCTCTTCCTCCAGCCTCTCCCTCCTCTTCCTCTAGCCTCTTCCTCCTCTTCCTCCAGCCTCTTCCTCCTCTTTCTCCAGCCTCTTCCTCCTCTTCCTCCAGCCTCTTCCTCCTCTTCCTCCAGCCTCTTCCTCCTCTTCCTCCAGCCTCTTCCTCCTCTTCCTCCAGCCTCTTCCTCCTCTTCCTCCAGCCTCTTCCTCCTCTTCCTCCAGCCTCTTCCTCCTCTTCCTCCAGCCTCTTCCTCCCACGCACAACTTGAACATCGTCTCACTACCCTGGCCTAAACACTTCCTAGGATCTATTTATGAACTAGCAGACTGGCTTGGCTTGTCTGGTTTAGCTTGGCTAGCTGGCTGGCTTGGTTGATTTGGCTTGGCTTGGCCGGCTGGCTGGAAGCCAGGCTGACCTTCTCTTGAACCTTCTACGTTGATGTTTCTCTCTCTCTCTCTCTCTCTCTCTCCCTCTTTCTCTCTTTCAGGTCATCCTTCTCATCTCAGAAATCAAGAACGTGTGTGCATGTGTGTTCTTACCTATTTGTACCTGCAGGGGTCGAGTCATAGCTCCTGGCCCCACCTTTTCACTGATCGCTACTACTGAGTGTGTGTGTGTGTGTGTGTGTGTGTGTGTGTGTGTGTGTGTGTGTGTGTGTGTGTGTGTGTGTGTGTGTGTTTGTTTACCTACGTGCAACTACAGGTGTCGAGTTCTCGCTCCTAACACCCCACTCCAGAATAGTCAGTGGCGCCCCACTCCAGAATAGTCAGTGGCGCCCCACTCCAGAACAGTCAGTGGCGCCCCACTCCAGAACAGTCAGTGGCATCCCACTCCAGAACAGTCAGTGGCACCCCATTCCAGAACAGTGGCACCCCACTCCAGAACAGTCAGTGGCACCCCACTCCAGAACAGTCAGTGGCACCCCACTCCAGAACAGTCAGTGGCACCCCACTCCAGAACAGTCAGTGGCACCCCACTCCAGATCAGTCAGTGGCACCCCACTCCAGAACAGTCAGTGGCACCCCACTCCAGAATAGTCAGTGGCACCCCACTCCAGAACAGTCAGTGGCACCCCACTCCAGAATAGTCAGTGGCACCCCACTCCAGAATAGTCAGTGGCGCCCCACTCCAGAACAGTCAGTGGCGCCCCACTCCAGAACAGTCAGTGGCGCCCCACTCCAGAACAGCCAGTGGCAACCCACTCCAGAACAGTCAGTGGCGCCCCACTCCAGAACAGTCAGTGGCACCCCACTCCAGAACAGTCAGTGGCACCCCACTCCAGAACAGTGGCACCCCACTCTAGAACAGTCAGTGGCACCCCACTCCAGAATAGTCAGTGGCACCCGACTCCAGAACAGTCAGTGGCGCCCCACTCCAGAATAGTCAGTGGCGCCCCACTCCAGAACAGTCAGTGGCGCCCCACTCCAGAACAGTCAGTGGCGCCCCACTCCAGAACAGCCAGTGGCAACCCACTCCAGAACAGTCAGTGGCGCCCCACTCCAGAACAGTCAGTGGCGCCCCACTCCAGAACAGTCAGTGGCGCCCCACTCCAGAACAGTCAGTGGCGCCCCACTCCAGAACAGTCAGTGGCGCCCCACTCCAGAACAGTCAGTGGCCCACCACTCCAGAACAGTCAATGGTCCCCACTCCAGAACAGTCAATGACCCCTCACTCCAGAACAGTCAATGACCCCCCACTCCAGAACAGTCAATGACCCCCCCACTCCAGAACAGTCAATGACCCCTCACTCCAGAACAGTCAATGACCCCCCACTCCAGAACAGTCAATGACCCCCACTCCAGAACAGTCAATGACCCCCCACTCCAGAACAGTCAGTGTCCCACCACTCCAGAACAGTCAATGACCCCCACTCCAGAACAGTCAATGACCCCCCACTCCAGAACAGTCAATGACCCCCACTCCAGAACAGTCAATGACCCCCCACTCCAGAACAGTCAATGACCCCCCACTCCAGAACAGTCAATGACCCCCACTCCAGAACAGTCAATGACCCCCCACTCCAGAACAGTCAATGACCCCCCACTCCAGAACAGTCGATGACCCCCCACTCCAGAACAGTCAATGACCCCCCACTCCAGAACAGTCAATAACCCCCCACTCCAGAACAGTCAATGACCCCCCACTCCAGAACAGTCAATGACCCCTCTCCACACCCCCATCAAACAACTCGACATCTGTTAAGTAAAACAAGTACAACGAAACTGACGTTTTACTGTGGCAACGTTTCGCTCTCCAGGAACGTTATCAAGCCTTTTAGTTACATTTCTGAATGCAGTGATTATGGCTCTCACAGAGACTCGCATATCAGACCATTTTAATGACGAAATATTGGTATCAGGGTGAAAGGGAAGGGGAAGACGTAATGGGATGGAGAAGAGGAAATGTAGGGGTTTGGTGGAAGGGGAAAAGGTAGGGGAAAGGAAGAGAAAGGTGAAGGGAGGGTGAAGGATGTGAGAGGGAAAAGAGAGAGAGAGAGGCAAGGGAGATTGGAAGAGGGGGAAGGAGGAAGAGGGAGAGAGAGGGGAAGCGCCCACCAAAGGGTCAAATTACATTCCTATGTGCTAGAGCAGCTTTCAGCGTCTTTCAGTGTTTGTTGTTGAACTCGGCCCAGCCAGCCAGTCAGCCAGCCAGTCAGCCAGCCAGTCAGCCAGCCAGTCAGCCAGCCAGCCAGCCAGCCAGTCAACCAACCTACCAGCCAGTCAACCAACCTACCAGCTAGCCATCCAGCCTAGCAGTCAGACGTTCATACAACCAGCCAGCCACCCAGCCAGTCAGCCAACCTACCAGCCAGCCAGCCAGTCAACCAACCTACCAGCCAGCCATCCAGCCTAGCAGTCAGACGTTCAGACAACCAGCCAGCCATCCAGCCAGCCAGCCAGTCAGCCAGCCAGTCAGCCAGCCAGCCAGCCAGCCAGCCAGTCAGTCAGTCAGCCAGCCAGCCAGCCAGCCACCCAGCCAGTCAGCCAACCTACCAGCCAGCCAGCCAGTCAACCAACCTACCAGCCAGCCATCCAGCCTAGCAGTCAGACGTTCAGACAACCAGCCAGCCATCCAGCCAGCCAGTCAGCCAGCCAGCCAGCCACCCAGCCAGTCAACCAACCTACCAGCCAGCCATTCAGCCTCGCAGTCAGACGTTCAGACAACCAGCCAGCCATCCAGCCAGTCTGTCAGCCATCCAGCCAGCCATCCAGCCAGTCTGTCAGCCAGCCAGCCAGCCATCCAGCCAGTCTGTCAGCCATCCAGCCAGTCTGTCAGCCGTCCAGCCAGCAAGCTTACTTGTGAATGATTTTGAGGTCACTTCTATCGTTACAGTCCGGCCTAAGACCAGACTTCTCTCTCGACCTCCTGGGCAACCAGGTTGTTTGTACTAGCGACCCACAAGCCCACACAGCAATCTGGCACTCTACCGGGCCGCTGTTCATCTTCTTTACAACATTTCTGACTCTAGATAAATGACTGATTACCTCACTCTCCTCATCTCCCACCGTTCTTCTCTGTATTGGACTGAAGAATCCACTGACTGGGAAGCCTTTCTTCAATAAAGATTCCCAACCGTTGCACCAGTGTGTTAATTTTTAATATTTCTGATAACTGCTAGTAGTATGCTGAAGAGTCTTGGACCTCGCACACTGAGAGTTGTCTTATGTTACCCCCGGTACCCTTGCCCCTCACTGGTTCTGTTGAACTCTAATAAGTTGCTGTACTAGTGCGGACAATAGTGATCAGGCCCTCAAGTGTCTCACCTCCAGGACTGTAACATCCTCACTCATCCTTCAGAGTACAGGTACTGTACTTCCCACCTCCAGAACTGTAACATCCTCACTCATCCTTCAGAGTACAGGTACTGTACTTCCCACCTCCAGAACTGTAACATCCTCACTCATCCTTCAGAGTACAGGCACTGTAATTCCCACCTCCAGAACTGTAACATCCTCACTCATCCTTCAGAGTACAGGTACTGTACTTCCCACCTCCAGAACTGTAACATCCTCACTCATCCTTCAGAGTACAGGTACTGTACTTCCCACCTCCAGAACTGTAACATCCTCACTCATCCTGCAGAGTACAGGTACTGTACTTCCCACCTCCAGAACTGTAACATCCTCACTCACCCTTCAGAGTACAGGTACTGTACTTCCCACCTCCAGAACTGTAACATCCTCACTTATCCTTCAGAGTACAGGCACTGTACTTCCCACCTCCAGGACTGTAACATCCTCACTCATCCTTCAGAGTACAGGTACTGTACTTCCCACCTCCAGAACTGTAACATCCTCACTCATCCTTCAGAGTACAGGTACTGTACTTCCCACCTCCAGAACTGTAACATCCTCACTCATCCTTCAGAGTACAGGTACTGTACTTCCCACCTCCAGAACTGTAACATCCTCACTCATCCTTCAGAGTACAGGTACTGTACTTCCCACCTCCAGAACTAACATCCTCACTCATCCTTCAGAGTACAGGTACTGTACTTCCCACCTCCAGTACTGTAACATCCTCACTCATCCTTCAGAGTACAGACACTGTACTTCCCACCTCCAGAACTGTAACATCCTCACTCATCCTTCAGAGTACAGGTACTGTACTTCCCACCTCCAGGACTGTAACATCCTCACTCATCCTTCAGAGTACAGGTACTGTACTTCCCACCTCCAGAACTGTAACATCCTCACTCATCCTTCAGAGTACAGGTACTGTACTTCCCACCTCCAGAACTGTAACATCCTCACTCATCCTTCAGAGTACAGGTACTGTACTTCCCACCTCCAGAACTGTAACATCCTCACTCATCCTTCAGAGTACAGGCACTGTACTTCCCACCTCCAGGACTCAAGTCTGGCTAACTGGTTTCCCTGGAACAGTACATTAGGGTTACTTAGCTCACACTCCAACAGCACGTCAAGCCATAAAAACCATTAGACCTACCGTATTTTCCGGCATATTAGGCGCACTTTTCCCCTACAAAAACTTGGAAAATAACCTGCGTCTTATATGTTCAAAATCATTATCAAGGGCAGACTTTGGTTATGCTTTAGCAGTTGTTTACAAAGGTGTCTTCTACTGAGGTGCACTAATATATATATATATATATATATATATATATATATATATATATATATAGTGCAGAATAGATAAAATTGGTCAGTTAGCATTAACTCATTTAAAATTAAGTCCTTTCTAAAATTTTCTCTTATACGTTTAAAGATATATTTTTTCATTTATGTTAATGTAAAAATTAATAATTTTGTACCAAAAGAACCTTAGTAAACTTACCTGACCTTATTATAACAAGCGCAATTTAATTTAGCCTAACTCAACTAAATATATTTCAGATAAGTTTACAATAATTTAATAACAAATCCAATGAAATATATTTTTTTTCGTTAGGTTCAGAATTATTTTTGCGAAATAATTGCATACACAAATTTTTGCTCGTCTTATTCGGCAAGAAGAGCGTTGCTATTTAAGCCAAATAGCAAATTTGTCCTATTCGGCACGACATATGTACAGTGCTTGGGAAGGCTGATTTCCCTTTAAATTCTGACGATTGTATTCGTGTCAGAAGCACAGTGTCTTGTTCCTCAACTCTCCTGGCGTTATGATGAACACTGATGAACACTGATGAACACTGATGAACACTGATGAACACTGTTGAACACTGTTGAACACTGTTGAACACTGATGAACACTGATGAACACTGATGAACACTGTTGAACACTGATGAACACTGATGAACACTGCTGAACACTGATGAACACTGATGAACACTGCTGAACACTGCTGAACACTGCTGAACACTGATGAACACTGTTGAACACTGTTGAACACTGATGAATACTGATGAACACTGTTGAACACTGATGAACACTGATGAACACTGATGAACACTGATGAACACTGTTGAACACTGGTGAACACTGGTGAACACTGATGAACACTGATGAACACTGATGAACACTGATGAACACTGATGAACACTGATGAACACTGTTGAACACTGATGAACACTGCTGAACACTGATGAACACTGATGAACACTGCTGAACACTGATGAACACTGATGAACACTGATGAACACTGTTGAACACTGTTCTCTTATGATCTCGTTCATTTTTTAATTGTTTAGTGTGTATAAATCAACGGGGATTTTGTTATGTATAAATCAACGGGGATTTTATGTATAAATCAACGGGGATTTTGTTTAGTGTGTATAAATCAACGGGGATTTTGTTATGTATAAATCAACGGGGATTTTATGTATAAATCAACGGGGATTTTGTTTAGTGTGTATAAATCAACGGGGATTTTGTTATGTATAAATCAACGGGGATTTTGTTATGTATAAATCAACGGGGATTTTGTTATGTATAAATCAACGGGGATTTTGTTGTGTATAAATCAACGGGGATTTTGTTTAGTGTGTATAAATCAACGGGGATTTTGTTATGTATAAATCAACTGGGATTTTATGTATAAATCAACGGGGATTTTGTTATGTATAAATCAACGGGGATTTTATGTATAAATCAACGGGGATTTTGTTTAGTGTGTATAAATCAACGGGGATTTTGTTATGTATAAATCAACGGGATTTTGTGTATAAATCAACGGGGATTTTGTTATGTATAAATCAACGGGGATTTTGTTGTGTATAAATCAACGGGGATTTTGTTTAGTGTGTATAAATCAACGGGGATTTTGTTATGTATAAATCAACGGGGATTTTATGTATAAATCAACGGGGATTTTGTTTAGTGTGTATAAATCAACGGGGATTTTGTTATGTATAAATCAACGGGGATTTTATGTATAAATCAACGGGGATTTTGTTTAGTGTGTATAAATCAACGGGGATTTTGTTATGTATAAATCAACGGGGATTTTGTGTATAAATCAACGGGGATTTTGTTATGTATAAATCAACGGGGATTTTGTTGTGTATAAATCAACGGGGATTTTGTTTAGTGTGTATAAATCAACGGGGATTTTGTTATGTATAAATCAACTGGGATTTTATGTATAAATCAACGGGGATTTTGTTATGTATAAATCAACGGGGATTTTGTTGTGTATAAATCAACGGGGATTTTGTTATGTATAAATCAAATGGGATTTTGTGTGTAAATCAACGGGGATTTTGTTTAGTGTGTATAAATCAACGGGATTTTGTCAAATGGGTATAAATCAACGGGGATTTTGTTAAGTGTGTATAAATCAACGGGGATTTTGTGTAAAATTTATTTTAAAAGAATTTCTTGTAGTGCTTTTGTTGTTCTTGCTATTTCTGTATGTAAATATACCACAATATTCTGCTTATGCCATTTTATTGCGATGTTTCGCCCAGCAGGAGAATATCCTTTTATATGCTGTCCCAGTGTATTCTCTGGCGTTGTCTATCGTCAACCGGCCGGCTAACCAGTCAACCACATCTGCTAACCAATCAACCACCCCCTACCCAGTCTGTCTATCCACCAATCAACCACCCCCTACCCAGTCTGTCTATCCACCAATCAACCACCCCCTACCCAGTCTATCCACCAATCAACCACCCCCTACCCAGTCTGTCTATCCACCAATCAACCACCCCCTACCCAGTCTGTCTATCCACCAATCAACCACCCCCTACCCAGTCTGTCTATCCACCAATCAACCACCCCCTACCCAGTCTGTCTATCCACCAATCAACCACCCCCTACCCCGTCTGTCTATCCACCAATCAACCACCCCCTTCCCAGTCTGTCTATCCACCAATCAACCACTCCCTACCCAGTCTGTCTATCCACCAATCAACCACCCCCTACCCCGTCTGTCTATCCACCAATCAACCACCCCCTACCCCGTCTGTCTATCCACCAATCAACCACCCCCTACCCCGTCTGTCTATCCACCAATCAACCACCCCCTACCCCGTCTGTCTATCCACCAGGCCATCAACTATTACCTTTGGGCAAAACATCAAACCATTTATTTGATTAGAGATTCCAGTAGCTGTCAGTTGCATCCGATCTTGATTAATTCTGTCCCTAAATCAAAGAGGAACAGCCGGGAGACGGGACCCGTTCGCCTAGCCGATCAGCGCCATGCAAAATGCGGATTTGATAGCGACTCACGCGAACGCAGTTGAAAGTTAAATCATTTTTTTTAAGGGGGGAGGTGAGAACGCCCTCCATGTCACGGGTTTTATTTTGTATTTCTATAAAATGTGAGAATTATTCAGAGGAAATTGGAGGGAATGATGATACGCTGAGATTTTGATTTAAAGGAGGCCATTTACTACTCAGAGCGTGGGATGTATTACATACATGTGTGTGTCTAGTCACGCACATGGCTATCTTCCCCCTGTCTACACCGTGAAAAGGTAGCACGAACACACACACGCACGCGTGTGTACACGGTGTAATGCTTCCACACACGCGGATACAGACATGTCATGTGGTCACTAAGGCGTGAGTAGATTGACCACAAATCGCACCTTGTGAATTCCACACTCACACAATACTGCTCACATACACGCAAGAGGAATAGTGAATACACACACACACACACACACACACACACACACACACACACACACACACACGTACACCTAGAGTTTAGTGTCAGAATAACAAAAATCAAGCAGGACAGTTGGGTCAACTGCACATCCTTGGAAAGCATTTGACACTGTACCCAACCAGAAATTGATTGAGCAAGCAGGGATACCAGGTATAGTCCTATAGTTGATGCAGGAATACCTACCGAACAGAAAGAGAGAGGGTGATAGTAAGAGTAGATTTTTTCAGGATGGGTAAGTGTATCAAGTGGGGTTCCCCAAGCGTCAGTTCTAAGACCTTCATTATTTTTGTGCAAGAATGGGATACAGTACCGACAAGATAAAGAATTAGATATACATCATCTAGGTATCTTTGTGGCTTGAAATCGTATTGACAAAGCCAACTAATGGAGAAACGTCCATAAACATTCTCAGATGCAGTACGTGTTTAATTCTTGTTCATCAGTCTTGTTTGTTTTCTGATAGCGTAAATCTAACGAGAATAATACAAAGTACAATGAACAGAGACGTAATATGGTAAACTTGGACTAACTGAAAAAATGGCCAAAGAAGTGGCTAGTAGAGTTTAACCCCCAGCAAGTGCAAGATCGTGAAAATTTGGTGATGAAGAGGAGCCCAGAGATGGAACACATCTTGAGAGGCGAAGGAGATTACAGACTGCATGCAAGGAGAAAGATCTTAGAGTCAGCATCACACCCAACATATCCCCAGAGGTGCACATAAATCGAATCAACTCCAGCGTATGTGAGGTTAGCAAATCTCGTAACGGCATTCAAAAACCCTATCTTTAAGGCATCTACTCGACATGTTAGGTCTCTCTTCGAGTATATAGCTCCAGCATGAAGCCCTCACATGGTCAAACAATTACAATAATACGAGATGAGCCAGAGGTTTGCAACAAGATTAGTCCTGGAGCCAAGAAACTTGAGACGTGATGAATTTAGAGACGAGAACAAGGAGAGACACGATTACGATGTACAAGATACCCAGAGGATTTAACAGAGTAGACAGGGGGAGATTTTTTTGAATTGTGAGAGGTTGTAGAGGCAAGCTAAGGACCCAGACGAGTCACAAAGATGTTAGGAAAAACTTTTTCAGCCTCTACGAGGTGGATAGGGGAATCTCAATACGCAGTTTCAAGAGTAGGTATGACAGGGACCCCATGAAGCTAAGAGCCAATAATGCCGGTGTTTGTGGTATTAGAGGCGGAACCAAGAGCTAAGACCCGACCTCTTTAAACACTACTAGTTGAGCGCGCACACACACTAGCTTCGAATCGACCCCTACAACATTAGGTGAGTACACACACACACACACACACACATACACACACACAACACACAACACACACACACACACACACACACACACACACAACACACAACACACACACAAACACACACACACACACACACAAACACACACACACACACACACACACACACACACACACACACAACACACACACAAACACACACACACACACACACACACACACAAACACACACACACACAACACACACACACAACACACACATACAACACACACACAACACAAAACAACACACACACACACACACACACACACACACACACACACACACACCACACACAAACACACACACACACACACACACACACACACACACACACACACACAAACACACACACACGCAACACAGTGCGGCGGGGCAGACACTGCCGTCAGTCAAATGTCAGTTATCCCAGCTCACCGGTCAAGAGACTGGAACACATGGAGAGAGGATGGGCAGGCAAGGATAGGAAGGGGAGGAGCGGGGAGGAGCGGGGAGGAGTGGGGAGGAGTGGGGAGGAGTGGGGAGGAGTGGGGAGGAGCGGGGAGGTGCTAGACAAGACTGAAGGTAATTTAGGCTTGATCACTTGTTTTAAATTTGCTGTTTGGAGAGGATGTGTTTATATATATATATATATATATATATATATATATATATATATATATATATATATATATATATATATATATATATATATATATATATATATTTATTTTATTATCACACTGGCCGATTCCCACCAAGGCAGGGTGGCCCACCAAGGCAGGGTGGCCACCAAGGCAGGGTGGCCCACCAATGCAGGGTGGCCCACCAAGGCAGGGTGGCCCGAAAAAGAAAAACTTTCACCATCATTCACTCCATCACTGTCTTGCCAGAAGGATGCTTTACACTACAGTTTTTAAACTGCAACATTAACACCCCTCCTTCAGAGTGCAGGCACTGTATTTCCCATCTCCAGGACTCAAGTCCGGCCTGCCGGTTTCCCTGAACCCCTTCATAAATGTTACTTTGCTCACACTCCAACAGCACGTCAAGTATTAAAAACCATTTGTCTCCATTCACTCCTATCAAACACGCTCACGCATGCCTGCTGGAAGTCCAAGCCCCTCGCACACAAAACCTCCTTTACCCCCTCTCTCCAACCTTTCCTAGGCCGACCCCTACCCCGCCTTCCTTGCACTACAGACTGATACACTCTTGAAGTCATTCTGTTTCGCTCCATTCTCTCTACATGTCCGAACCACCTCAACAACCCTTCCTCAGCCCTCTGGACAACAGTTTTGGTAATCCCGCACCTCCTCCTAACTTCCACACTACGAATTCTCTGCATTATATTCACACCACACATTGCCCTCAGACATGACATCTCCACTGCCTCCAGCCTTCTCCTCGCTGCAACATTCATCACCCATGCTTCACACCCATATAAGAGCGTTGGTAAAACTATACTCTCATACATTCCCCTCTTTGCCTCCAAGGACAAAGTTCTTTGTCTCCACAGACTCCTAAATGCACCACTCACTCTTTTCCCCTCATCAATTCTATGATTCACCTCATCTTTCATAGACCCATCCGCTGACACGTCCACTCCCAAATATCTGAATACGTTCACCTCCTCCATACTCTCTCCCTCCAATCTGATATCCAATCTTTCATCACCTAATCTTTTTGTTATCCTCATAACCTTACTCTTTCCTGTATTCACTTTTAATTTTCTTCTTTTGCACACCCTACCAAATTCATCCACCA
>NC_091390.1:2940435-2955435 GCF_038502225.1 Cherax quadricarinatus
CATCACAACTACCACCATCACTACCACCATCACTACCATCACAACTACCACCATCACAACTACCACCATCACAACTACCACCATCACAACTACCACCATCACAACTACCACCATCATAACTACCACCATCACAACTACCACCATCACAACTACCACCATCACAACTACCACCATCACAACTACCACCATCACAACTACCACCATCACTACTACCATCATCACAACTACCACCATCACTACTACCATCATCACAACTACCACCATCACAACTACCACCATCACTACTACCACCATCACAACTACCACCATCACAACTACCACCATCACAACTACCACCATCACAACTACCACCATCACTACCATCACAACTACCACCATCACAACTACCACCATCACAACTACCACCATCACTACCATCACAACTACCACCATCACAACTACCACCATCACAACTACCACCATCACAACTACCACCATCACAACTACCACCATCACTACCATCACAACTACCACCATCACAACTACCACCATCACAACTACCACCATCACAACTACCACCATCACAACTACCACCATCACAACTACCACTACAACCACCATTCTGTACAATCTCATTATTTTCTCCTCTCTCTCTCTCTTTCTTATTCGTTACTTCCCCTCACCTCTCACTTTCCTCACTATATTTCTCTCACTTCCCTTCACTTCTTATACGTCTACTTCCCCTTCTATCCTATCTTCCCCTCACTCTCTCCATTCGTAATTTTCCCTTCTTTCTTCTCGTTTAATTCCTCAATCGTTTCCCCTTATTTTTATTACCGTTTATACCTTTTATTATCTTCATATTCTTCTTCTTTCTTCTCTTCCTTCTTGACTCATCTTATCCCCTCATTTCTTCCTCTCTCCTTTCACTACGTCCCATCTGTTCGCTGTTTCTGCTCCTTCTCCCCTCACTTCTTGCTTCCTCCCGTCACTTCTTGCTTCCTCCTTCTCCCCTCACTTCTTGGTTCCTCCTTCTCCCCTCACTTCTTGCTTCCTCCTCCTCCCCTCACTTCTTGCTTCCTCCTCCTCCCCTCACTTCTTGCTTCCTCCCCCTCCCCTCACTTCTTGCTTCCTCCTCCTCCCCTCACTTCTTGCTTCCTCCTCCTCCCCTCACTTCTTGCTTCCTCCTTCTCCCCTCACTTCTTGCTTCCTCCTCCTCCCCTCACTTCTTGCTTCCTCCTCCTCCCCTCACTTCTTGCTTCCTCCTTCTCCCCTCACTTCTTGCTTCCTCCCCTCCCCTCACTTCTTGCTTCCTCCCCTCCCCTCACTTCTTGCTTCCTCCTCCTCCCCTCACTTCTTGCTTCCTCCTCCTCCCCTCACTTCTTGCTTCCTTCTCCTCCCCTCACTTCTTGCTTCCTCCTCCTCCCCTCACTTCTTGCTTCCTCCTCCTCCCCTCACTTCTTGCTTCCTCCCCTCCCCTCACTTCTTGCTTCCTCCCCTCCCCTCACTTCTTGCTTCCTCCCCCTCCCCTCACTTCTTGCTTCCTCCCCTCCCCTCACTTCTTGCTTCCTCCTCCTCCCCTCACTTCTTGCTTCCTCCTCCTCCCCTCACTTCTTGCTTCCTCCCCTCCCCTCACTTCTTGCTTCCTCCTCCTCCCCTCACTTCTTGCTTCCTCCTCCTCCCCTCACTTCTTGCTTCCTCCCCCTCCCCTCACTTCTTGCTTCCTCCTCCTCCCCTCACTTCTTGCTTCCTCCTCCTCCCCTCACTTCTTGCTTCCTCCTCCTCCCCTCACTTCTTGCTTCCTCCTTCTCCCCTCACTTCTTGCTTCCTCCTCCTCCCCTCACTTCTTGCTTCCTCCTTCTCCCCTCACTTCTTGCTTCCTCCTCCTCCCCTCACTTCTTGCTTCCTCCCCCTCCCCTCACTTCTTGCTTCCTCCCCCTCCCCTCACTTCTTGCTTCCTCCTTCTCCCCTCACTTCTTGCTTCCTCCTCCTCCCCTCACTTCTTGCTTCCTCCTCCTCCCCTCACTTCTTGCTTCCTCCCCCTCCCCTCACTTCTTGCTTCCTCCTCCTCCCCTCACACTTCTTGCTTCCTCCTTCTCTCCTCACTTCTTGCTTCCTCCTCCTCCCCTCACTTCTTGCTTCCTCCTCCTCCCCTCCCTTCTTGCTTCCTCCTTCCTCCTTCCCCTCACTTCTTGCTTCCTCCTCCTTCTCCCCTCACTTCTTGCTTCCTCCTTCTCCCTCCCCTCACTTCTTGCTTCCTCCCCCTCCCCTCACTTCTTGCTTCCTCCTTCTCCCCTCCCTTCTTGCTTCCTCCTCCTCCCCTCACTTCTTGCTTCCTCTTCCTCCCCTCACTTCTTGCTTCCTCCTCCTCCCCTCACTTCTTGCTTCCTCCTCCTCCCCCCTCACTTCTTGCTTCCTCCCCTCACTTCTTGCATCCTCCCCTCACTTCTTGCTTCCTCGTCCTCCCCTCACTTCTTGCTTCCTCCTCCTTCCCTCACTTCTTGCTTCCTCCTCCTCCCCTCACTTCTTGCTTCCTCCTCCTCCCCTCACTTCTTGCTTCCTCCTCCTCTCCTCACTTCTAGTTTCTTCCTCCCCTCACTTCTTGCTTCCTCCTCCTCTCCTCACTTCTTGTTTCCTCCTCCCCTCACTTCTTGCTTTCTCCTCCTCCCCTCACTTCTTGCTTCCTCCCCCTCCCCTCACTTCTTGCTTCCTTCTCCCCTTACTTCTTCCCTTCTGTTCTTTCCCCTCACTTCTCGCCTTCTCCTCACTTCTCGCCTTCTCCTCACTTCTTGCCTTCTTCTCCTCCTCTTGCCCTCACCTCTTCCCCTCACCCAGACAATAATAACCCAGGACTCTATACTACCCCTCTCTCTCTCTCTCTTAATAACACCCATCTCCCCTCTATAATGCTAAATCTCCTTCCCCTCTTTTTTCCCCAGCTGTACGACCCCTCAACCTCAACCTGTCCTCAATTTGTCCTGCCTTTCACTCCCCTCTGTCTCTCTACACTGCCATTTATCTCCTTCCTCTCTTCCCCTCTACTCTCCTCTCATTCTTCTCTTCTCCCACTAGTAAATAATTTTCTGCTCCGCTCTATAGTTAAGACTTGTGCCCCTCTGTAATGTGTTAAAATGTTCAACGACTCTGTAAATGTTCAACGTACGTTTAAATTTTTAACGTTTATATATATATATATATATATATATATATATATATATATATATATATATATATATATATATATATTAGTGACTAGCCTAGAACTTGAACCCATGCCGTTTTGGCCAGCCTCAATTTGAGAGAAAAATCCCATGACGCTGTAACCCGAAGGACCACTCATTCCTACAAAGATCACGTACCCAGCAGAGCTAGGTGTTTTACCGTGATCCGAGGACATACGGTGGTGTGGGTGCCTCTGAGTTAATTTCATTGTGCTCCCTGTTTGTTGTACTAGCCTCCACAAGCAGTATTTATATTATTGTAGCTACGAACGGGTTGTATTGAATCAATAATAACACTGCGACTAGCCGAGGACTCGAACCCTGAAGAGGGCCAAAACGACATGGGTTCGAGTCCTCGGCTAGTCACAGTTTGATATATATATATATATATATATATATATATATATATATATATATATATATATAGTGAGTGTGTGTGTGTGTGTGTGTGTGTGTGTGTGTGTGTGTGTGTGTGTGTGTGTGTGTGTGTAATTCAAGTGAATTGTCTCAGATTACTCTTGCGTTCCTATTCTCTCGTATCTTTCCCCTCTCCTGTCACTCTTCCTCCTCTCTCCTTTCGTTCTTCTTCTCTTTCCCTCCTCCTCCTTGTCACTTTCTATGTCTTTCTCTCTTTCTTCTCTCGTTTATTGGCTTTTGTCTCTGCTCTTTTAATTCCTATTCTTAAATATATCTAATTATATCTCAGTTCATTTGTGTTATTATTATGCTGTTTCTCCTCTCCTCTTGCTGTGTGTCTTTCTCTCTTATCTTCCTGCTTCTCTTCCCACTTATTCTATTTCCTCTTCTTCCTCTTTCTCGCCCAGTACACAAATTAGTCTCAAGTTCCTACGTCTGGAAATCCATCCCCACACACACACACACACAGACACACACACACACACACACACAGAGACAGACACAGACAGACAGACACACACACACACACACACACACACACACACACACACACACACACACACACACACACACACACACTGCAACCTCAACTAGGTGAGTACACACACATTGGAGAGTGAATAGTGGAGGCAGGATCCATACATAGCTTTAAGAAGAGGTATGATAAAGCATATGGAGCAGGGAGAGAGTGGACCTAGTAGTGACCAACGCAGGGGCCAGAAGCTATGACTCGAACCTTGCAACCACAATTAGTTGAGTACACACACACTGGAGAGTGATATAGTGGAGGCAGGATCCATACATAGCTTTAAGAAGAGGTATGACAAACACACACACACACACACACACACACACACACACACACACACACACACACACACACACACACACACACACACACACACACTCACACACACACACACACACACTCACACACACTCACACTCACACACACTCACACTCACACACACTCACACACACACTCACACACACACACACACACACACACACACACACACACACACACACACACACACACACACTCACACACACACACACACACACACACACACATGGAACCCCGCAAAAACATGAATGCTTGTAAACGCGTCGTTTCAGAAATATCCTGGAGTACTCAGGAGTCTCCATATAAACCTGAAATCGAGTGTAACAACGGCGTAACAAATACGACTTTATTACCCACAATAAAGTGTCAGAGTATTCTCACTATATTACCCACATTGACCCACACAGTTATCTTTATTACCCACAATAAAGTGTCAGAGTATTCTCACTATATTACCCACAATGACCCACACAGTTATCTTTATTACCCACAATAAAGTGTCAGAGTACTCTCACTATATTACCCACAATGACCCACACAGTTATCTTTATTACCCACAATAAAGTGTCAGAGTATTCTCACTATATTACCCACAATGACCCACACAGTTATCTTTATTACCCACAATAAAGTGTCAGAGTATTCTCACTATATTACCCACAATGACCCACACAGTTATCTTTATTACCCACAATAAAGTGTCAGAGTATTCTCACTATATTACCCACAATGACCCACACAGTTATCTTTATTACCCACAATAAAGTGTCAGAGTATTCTCACTATATTACCCACAATAACCCACACAGTTATCTTTATTACCCACAATAAAGTGTCAGAGTATTCTCACTATATTACCCACTTCCCCCCACACAGTTATCTTTATTACCCACAATAAAGTGTCAGAGTATTCTCACTATATTACCCACAATAACCCACACAGTTATCTTTATTACCCACAATAAAGTGTCAGAGTATTCTCACTATATTACCCACTTCCCCCCACACAGTTATCTTTATTACCCACAATAAAGTGTCAGAGTATTCTCACTATATTACCCACAATAACCCACACAGTTATCTTTATTACCCACAATAAAGTGTCAGAGTATTCTCACTATATTACCCACTTCCCCCCACACAGTTGTCTTTATTATCCACAATGTCCCACACTGAATATTTTTAAAATTAACAACGTTTCGCCCACAAAGGGGAAATATTTATTACCCGCATCGTTTCGCCCTCGCAATACTTTATATAGTTATTTTCATACCATTCCAGTTCAATAAAGATGTCTTGAAAACATATTGCATACGCTGTTTTAAGTATGGGTATGACAGGACCTCCAAGGACAGGAATTTTGTGGCGCTCGTTATTGGTTGAGAGGCTGACCCTGGAGTTGTGACTCGACCTCAGCATCCACAGATAGTTTTGTACACTGAGAGAGAGCCGTGACTCGACCTCAGCATCCACAGACAGTTTTGTACAGGGAGGGCCGTGACTCGACCCCAGCATGCACAACTAAGAGGCTACACAACCCTCTCTCTCTCTCTCTCTCTCTCCCTTGTGACCTGCCTTTTCCATCTCGCCAATTTCTTCTTCATTCTCCCCTCTCCTGTGATAACCTGTCTCTCTCCCCATCGTTACCTGCCCCCTACCCTTCTCCAATCTCTCCCTCACTCTCCCCTCTTCCGGGATGACCTGTCTCTCTCTCCCCTCTACCCTTCCCTCTTTTCCTGTCATCTCTCGATAGGTTAATGAGATTGGTCAACAGGTATCTCCCCTCGGGGAAGGCCCCTAGGGACCTCCCAAGGGGACACTTCGAAGGGAGGCTGCGAGGGGAAACTGTGAGGGGAGGTTTCGTAGGGAGGAGCTCAAACGGGAATGTTTGAGCTACTCCCTATATATATATATATATATATATATAAATATATATATATATATACATATATATAAATATACATATATATACATATATATATAGTAGTAGGTTGGTAGACAGCAACCACCCAGGGAAGTACTACCGTCCTGCCAGATGACTGTGAAACAAAAACCTGTAACTGTTTTGCATGATGGTAGGATTGCTGATTTTCTTTTTCTGTCTCATAAACACGCTAAGATAACAGGGATATCTTGCTACTCCTACTTACACTTTGGTCACACTTCACAGACACGCACATGCATATATATATATACATACATCTAGGTTTTCCTCCTTTTTCTAAATAGCTCTTGTTCTTTTTTATTTCTTCTATTGTCCATGGGGAAGTGGAAAAGAATCTTTCCTCCGTAAGCCATGCGTGTCGTATGAGGCGACTAAAATGCCGGGAGCAATGGGCTAGTAACCCCTTCTCCTGTATACAATTACTAAAAAAGAGAAGAAGAAAAACTTTATAAAACTGGGTTGCTTAAATGTGCGTGGATGTAGTGCGGATGACAAGAAACAGATGATTGCTGATGTTATGAATGAAAAGAAGTTGGATGTCCTGGCCCTAAGCGAAACAAAGCTGAAGGGGGTAGGAGAGTTTCAGTGGGGGGAAATAAATGGGATTAAATCTGGAGTATCTGAGAGAGTTAGAGCAAAGGAAGGGGTAGCAGTAATGTTAAATGATCAGTTATGGAAGGAGAAAAGAGAATATGAATGTGTAAATTCAAGAATTATGTGGATTAAAGTAAAGGTTGGATGCGAGAAGTGGGTCATAATAAGCGTGTATGCACCTGGAGAAGAGAGGAATGCAGAGGAGAGAGAGAGATTTTGGGAGATGTTAAGTGAATGTATAGGAGCCTTTGAACCAAGTGAGAGAGTAATTGTGGTAGGGGACTTGAATGCTAAAGTAGGAGAAACTTTTAGAGAGGGTGTGGTAGGTAAGTTTGGGGTGCCAGGTGTAAATGATAATGGGAGCCCTTTGATTGAACTTTGTATAGAAAGGGGTTTAGTTATAGGTAATACATATTTTAAGAAAAAGAGGATAAATAAGTATACACGATATGATGTAGGGCGAAATGACAGTAGTTTGTTGGATTATGTATTGGTAGATAAAAGACTGTTGAGTAGACTTCAGGATGTACATGTTTATAGAGGGGCCACAGATATATCAGATCACTTTCTAGTTGTAGCTACACTGAGAGTAAAAGGTAGATGGGATACAAGGAGAATAGAAGCATCAGGGAAGAGAGAGGTGAAGGTTTATAAACTAAAAGAGGAGGCAGTTAGGGTAAGATATAAACAGCTATTGGAGGATAGATGGGCTAATGAGAGCATAGGCAATGGGGTCGAAGAGGTATGGGGTAGGTTTAAAAATGTAGTGTTAGAGTGTTCAGCAGAAGTTTGTGGTTACAGGAAAGTGGGTGCAGGAGGGAAGAGGAGCGATTGGTGGAATGATGATGTAAAGAGAGTAGTAAGGGAGAAAAAGTTAGCATATGAGAAGTTTTTACAAAGTAGAAGTGATGCAAGGAGGGAAGAGTATATGGAGAAAAAGAGAGAAGTTAAGAGAGTGGTGAAGCAATGTAAAAAGAGAGCAAATGAGAGAGTGGGTGAGATGTTATCAACAAATTTTGTTGAAAATAAGAAAAAGTTTTGGAGTGAGATAAACAAGTTAAGAAAGCCTAGAGAACAAATGGATTTGTCAGTTAAAAATAGGAGAGGAGAGTTATTAAATGGAGAGTTAGAGGTATTGGGAAGATGGAGGGAATATTTTGAGGAATTGTTAAATGTTGATGAAGATAGGGAAGCTGTGATTTCGTGTATAGGGCAAGGAGGAATAACATCTTGTAGGAGTGAGGAAGAGCCAGTTGTGAGTGTGGGGGAAGTTCGTGAGGCAGTAGGTAAAATGAAAGGGGGCAAGGCAGCCGGGATTGATGGGATAAAGATAGAAATGTTAAAAGCAGGTGGGGATATAGTTTTGGAGTGGTTGGTGCAATTATTTAATAAATGTATGGAAGAGGGTAAGGTACCTAGGGATTGGCAGAGAGCATGCATAGTTCCTTTGTATAAAGGCAAAGGGGATAAAAGAGAGTGCAAAAATTATAGGGGGATAAGTCTGTTGAGTGTACCTGGTAAAGTGTATGGTAGAGTTATAATTGAAAGAATTAAGAGTAAGACGGAGAATAGGATAGCAGATGAACAAGGAGGCTTTAGGAAAGGTAGGGGGTGTGTGGACCAGGTGTTTACAGTGAAACATATAAGTGAACAGTATTTAGATAAGGCTAAAGAGGTCTTTGTGGCATTTATGGATTTGGAAAAGGCGTATGACAGGGTGGATAGGGGGGCAATGTGGCAGATGTTGCAAGTGTATGGTGTAGGAGGTAGGTTACTGAAAGCAGTGAAGGGTTTTTTTACGAGGATAGTGAGGCTCAAGTTAGAGTATGTAGGAAAGAGGGAAATTTTTTCCCAGTAAAAGTAGGCCTTAGACAAGGATGTGTGATGTCACCGTGGTTGTTTAATATATTTATAGATGGGGTTGTAAGAGAAGTAAATGCGAGGGTCTTGGCAAGAGGCGTGGAGTTAAAAGATAAAGAATCACACACAAAGTGGGAGTTGTCACAGCTGCTCTTTGCTGATGACACTGTGCTCTTGGGAGATTCTGAAGAGAAGTTGCAGAGATTGGTGGATGAATTTGGTAGGGTGTGCAAAAGAAGAAAATTAAAGGTGAATACAGGAAAGAGTAAGGTTATGAGGATAACAAAAATATTAGGTGATGAAAGATTGAATATCAGATTGGAGGGAGAGAGTATGGAGGAGGTGAACGTATTCAGATATTTGGGAGTGGACGTGTCAGCGGATGGGTCTATGAAAGATGAGGTGAATCATAGAATTGATGAGGGAAAAAGAGTGAGTGGTGCACTTAGGAGTCTGTGGAGACAAAGAACTTTGTCCTTGGAGGCAAAGAGGGGAATGTATGAGAGTATAGTTTTACCAACGCTCTTATATGGGTGTGAAGCGTGGGTGATGAATGTTGCAGCGAGGAGAAGGCTGGAGGCAGTGGAGATGTCGTGTCTGAGGGCAATGTGTGGTGTGAATATAATGCAGAGAATTCGTAGTTTGGAAGTTAGGAGGAGGTGCGGGATTACCAAAACTGTTGTCCAGAGGGCGGAGGAAGGGTTGTTGAGGTGGTTCGGGCATGTAGAGAGAATGGAGCGATACAGAATGACTTCAAGAGTGTATCAGTCTGTAGTGGAAGGAAGGCGGGGTAGGGGTCGGCCTAGGAAGGGTTGGAGGGAGGGGGTAAAGGAGGTTTTGTGTGCGAGGGGCTTGGACTTCCAACAGGCATGCGTGAGCGTGTTTGATAGGAGTGAATGGAGACAAATGGTTTTTAATACTTGACGTGCTGTTGGAGTGTGAGCAAAGTAACATTTATGAAGGGATTCAGGGAAACCGGCAGGCCGGACTTGAGTCCTGGAGATGGGAAGTACAGTGCCTGCACTCTGAAGGAGGGGTGTTAATGTTGCAGTTTAAAAACTGTAGTGTAAAGCACCCTTCTGGCAAGACAGTGATGGAGTGAATGATGGTGAAAGTTTTTCTTTTTCGGGCCACCCTGCCTTGGTGGGAATCGGCCAGTGTGATAATAATAATTATATATAGATATATATATATATATATATATATATGTGTGTGTGTGTGTGTGTGTGTGTGTGTGTGTGTGTGTGTGTGTGTGTGTGTGATGCATGGGTGATGAATGTTGTAACAAGGAGAAGGTTGGAGGCAGAGGAGATGTCATGTTTGAGGCCAATGTGTGGTGTGAATATTATGAAGAGAATCCGTAGTTTGGAAATTAGGAGGTGTGGGATTACCACAACTATTATCCAAAGGGCTGAGGAAGGGTTGTTGAGGTGGTTCGGACATGTAGAGAGGATGGAACAAAACAGAATGACTTCGAGAGTGTATAAATCTGTGGTGGAAGGAAGGCGGGGTAGGGGTCGACCTAGGAAGGGTTGGAGGGAGGGGGCAAAGGAGGTTTTGTGTGCGAGGGGCTTTGACTTCCAGTATGCGTGAGCGTGTTTGATAGGAGTGAATGGAGACAAATGGTTTTTAATACTTGACGTGCTGTTGGAGTGTGAGCAAAGTAACATTTATGAAGGGGTTCAGGGAAACTGGCAGGCCGGACTTGAGTCCTGGAGATGGGAAGTACAGAGCCTGCACTCTGAAGGAGGGGTGTTAATGTTGCAGTTTAAAAACTGTAGTGTAAAGCACCCTTCTGGCAAGACAGTGATGGAGTGAATGATGGTGAAAGTTTTTCTTTTTCGGGCCACCCTGCCTTGGTGGACCACCCTGCCTCGGTGGGCCACCCTGCCTTGGTGGACCATCCTGCCTTGGTGGGCCACCCTGCCTTGGTGGACCACCCTGCCTAGGTGGGCCACCCTGCCTAGGTGGACCACCCTGCCTTGGTGGGCCACCCTGCCTTGGTGGGCCACCCTGCCTAGGTGGGCCACCCTGCCTAGGTGGACCACCCTGCCTAGGTGGACCACCCTGCCTTGGTGGACCACCCTGCCTTGGTGGACCACCCTGCCTTGGTGGACCACCCTGCCTTGGTGGACCACCCTGCCTTGGTGGGCCACCCTGCCTTGGTGGACCACCCTGCCTTGGTGGACCACCCTGCCTAGGTGGGCCACCCTGCCTTGGTGGGCCACCCTGCCTTGGTGGGCCACCCTGCCTTGGTGGGAGACGGCCGATGTATAATAAAAAAATAAA
The DNA here is from genome assembly GCF_038502225.1 of Cherax quadricarinatus. Lineage (NCBI taxonomy): Eukaryota > Metazoa > Arthropoda > Malacostraca > Decapoda > Parastacidae > Cherax > Cherax quadricarinatus. The sequence continues at coordinate 2,951,588 of NC_091390.1, forward strand.
ATATATTAGTGAATATATTACTCAGAAATAGCGTTTATATATCAGACTGTATAGAATTAACTACAGTACTAACTACAGTATTAACTACAGCATTAACTACAGTATTAACTACAGAATTAACTACAGTATTAACTACAGTATTAACTAGAGTATTATTCAGATGGCTGTTGAGGGGCTGAGGCGGTATAAACATTTGGAGATTTCCAGGACCAGAAGGATTTTTAACTTTGGGTTAAAGAGGAAAGAGTCAAAAACTGAATGGTTTGAGAAGTGGTTTTGAGTGCTAGGGGCTTGAACATCCAGCAGGCTTGTGTGAGCGTGTTAGATAGGAGAGTTAAGAGACAAGTGGCTTTTTATGGTTGAGATGCTGTTGGAGTGTGAGCAAGGTAATATTTGTGGAGGACACAGGGAAATTGGTCAGCTGGTCTTGAGTCCTGGAGGTGGGAAGTACAGTACCTGTACTCTGAAGGATGAGTTAGTATCTTTGTCGTACCTTTTCGAGAGAGTACGTATGAGTTTAGAATAAATTACTACACAAGACTAACTTCTAACATATAACGAGAGATTAGTTGAGTGCGCCGTCAAAGGGGCATTTTAAGGAAAGGGTAAATATCCCTTGAGGGAGAACTTGTAAGAAGTCGTCGAAGACAAAGTTTAGAGGCAAATGAAGATCAAAAATGATTATAATAATTACCATTAATTTTTAAATGGATGGCCCGGTAAGCCAGCGGAAGGTCTCAGTCATATGACCAAAAGCTCCAGTGGCGGGTCATCATATGACTAACAACATCAGGGAGCACTTGTCCTGTTTGCTGATAAACCTGACCTCAGAGGCATATCAAAAGGGGGAATAGTATCGAAATGTGGCATGATCTTCCCGTAGACTTTTCTGTCTTTCCCTCACCTCTCCCATTTTTTTTTTTTTTTTGCACAGGGTTTGACAAGGTTAAGGATCCCTAGCTTTATTGACAAGCTATTTACAGGTTAAGGATTCCTAACTTTATTGACAAGCTATTTACAGGTTAAGCATCCCTAGCTTTATTGACAAGCTATTTACAGGTTAAGCATCCCTAGCTTTATTGACAAGCTATTTACAGGTTAAGTATCCCTAGCTTTATTGACAAGCTATTTACAGGTTAAGGATTCCTAACTTTATTGGCAACCTAAGAGCTGTTACCTACATCAGCTCATTTGAAAGCATTTTTGTTATGAGACATACAAGTAGGGAACAGGATGAAGTTGGAGCCATCTGTGGGCCATCTGTAGGCCAGCATTTTCATTTGATCAACTGACTTGATCTCGTTGACATCATTATGCTGTACGAATGTGTTCCATACTCGAGTCATCCTGGGTATGTATGATCTCAGATGGAGTGATGTTCTGGAGAAGGGTACAGCCAGAACATCACTCCTCTCTCTCTCTCTCTCTCTCTCTCTCTCTCTCTCTCTCTCTCTCTCTCTCTCTCTCTCTCTCTCTCTCTGACCAACGTCGACCTTTATTAAAATTTTCAGTAAAATTATCGATATTCTCAATATATGTTATTTGGTTAATTTAGTTAAAGTTAGGCCATGATAAATTAGGTTAGGTAAGGCTAGATCGGATTGAATTTGGCTATGCTAGGTTAGGTTAGGCTAACTTAGGTTAGGTTTGGTTATGTTAAGGAACACAAAGCTATATTTAAAATAGCTTAAGCTAAATAATGTCAGTCCTATGGTCTCACACCTGAGGCTGAATAGGTGTAAAAGACCAGGGGCCAGGAGCTATGACTTTACCCCTGCAATCATAATTAAGTGGGTACACACACACCTCGAGAAAGTCCTTAAGTCTGAGAAAGTCCTTAGATCTGAGAAAGTCCTTAGGTCTGAGAAAGTCCTTAGGTCTGAGAAAGTCCTTAGGTCTGAGAAAGTCCATAGGTGTGTGAAAATCCTTAGGTCTGTGAAAGTCCTTAGGTTTGAGAAAGTCCGTAGGTCTGATAAAGTCCTTAGGCCTGAGAAAGTCCTTAAGTCTGTGAAAGTCCTTAAGTCTGAGAAAGTCCTTAGGTCTGAGAAAGTCCTTAGGTCTGAGAAAGTCCTTAGGTCTGATAAAGTCCTTAAGTCTGTGAAAGTCCTTAAGTCTGAGAAAGTCCTTAGGTCTGAGAAAGTCCTTAGGTCTGAGAAAGTCCTTAGGTCTGAGAAAGTCATTAGGTCTGAGAAAGTCCTTAGGTCTGAGAAAGTCCTTAGGTCTGAGAAAGTCCTTAGGTGTGTGAAAATCCTTAGGTCTGAGAAAGTCCTTAGGTCTGTGAAAGTCCTTAGGTTTGAGAAAGTCCGTAGGTATGATAAAGTCCTTAGGCCTGAGAAAGTCCTTAGGTCTGATAAAGTCCTTAGGCCTGAGAAAGTCCTTAAGTCTGTGAAAGTCCTTAAGTCTGAGAAAGTCCTTAGGTCTGAGAAAGTCCTTAGGTCTGAGAAAGTCCTTAGGTCTGAGAAAGTCATTAGGTCTGAGAAAGTCCTTAGGTCTGAGAAAGTCCTTAGATCTGTGAAAGTCCTTAGGTTTGAGAAAGTCCTTAGGTCTGTGAAAGTCCTTAGGTCTGAGAAAGTCCTTAGGTCTGAGAAAGTCCTTAAGTCTGTGAAAGCCCTTAAGTCTGAGAAAGTCCTTAGGCCTGAGGAAGTCCTTAGGTCTGAGAAAGTTCTTAGGTCTGAGAAAGTCCTTAGGTGTGTGAAAGTCCTTATGTCTGAGAAAGTCCTTAAGTCTGAAAAAGTCCTAAGGTCTGAGAAAGTCCTTAGGTCTGAGAAAGTCCTTAGGTCTGAGAAAGTCCTTAGGTCTGAGAAAGTCCTTAGGTCTGAGAAAGTCCTTAAGTCTGATGAAGTCCTTAGGTCTGAGAAAGTCCTTAGGTCTGTGAAAGTCCTTAGGTTTGAGAAAGTCCTTAGGTCTGAGAAAGTCCTTAAGTCTGAGAAAGTCCTTAGGTCTGAGAAAGTCCTTAGGTCTGAGAAAGTCCTTAGGTCTGAGAAAGTCCTTAAGTCTGAAGTCCATAGGTCTGAGAAAGTCCTTAGGTCTGTGAAAGTCCTTAGGTCTGAGAAAGTCCATAGGTCTGAGAAAGTCCTTAAGTCTGAGAAAGTCCTTAGGTCTGAGAAAGTCCTTAGGTCTGAGAAAGTCCTTAGGTCTGAGAAAGTCCTTAGGTCTGAGAAAGTCCTTAGGTCTGAGAAAGTCCTTAGGTCTGAGAAAGTCCTTAGGTCTGAGAAAGTCCTTAGGTTTGAGAAAGTCCTTAGGTTTGAGAAAGTCCTTAAGTCTGAGAAAGTCCTTAGGTCTGAGAAAGTCCTTAGGTTTGAGAAAGTCCTTAGGTCTGATAAAGTCGTTAAGTCTGAGAAAGTCCTTAGGTCTGAGAAAGTCCTTAAGTCTGAGGAAGTCCTGGAAAGTCTTGTAAATTTATCCTAACTTGAAAAGATGTTGAGAAAGTCTTGAGAAAAGATTTCAGAAAGTCTTAGAAAGACTCAAAAAGTCTTAGAAAGACTTAGAAAGTCTTGAAAAAATCTCAGCAAGAGAGAAAAAATTTGTTGCAACAAATTCACGAACTTGTAACAAAAACAGTCTTAACAAAAATATGGAATTAATTACAACAAAACAGAAACAACAACATATGCAATAACTACAACAATACAACAAAAACACAATAACTACAACAAAAATACAATAACTACAACAATACAACAAAAATACAATAACTACAACAATACAACAAAAACACAACTACAACAAAAATACAATAACTACAACAATACAACAAAAATACAATAACTACAACAATACAACAAAAACACAATAACTACAACAAAAATACAATAACTACAACAATACAACAAAAATACAATAACTAC
>NC_091390.1:2960435-2965435 GCF_038502225.1 Cherax quadricarinatus
CATTAACAACGTTTTGCCCTCGTCTCAGCCTCTCAACACTTTTTTTTTTTGACCATAGAGGGGAAAGGGGGGGGGGTATCTGTACCAAAATTTTGAGGGAAAAAATATACAAGAAATTTGTAAACTCGTCACAATGTTTTAAATTATTTTTTTTTTTTACAAAAAATTTAGAGTTTAAAAATTTAGTGAAATGAGAAACGTAGAAATGTAAACAAATCTTGTAAATTATTTATTAAAATCTAGCGTAAATTTGGTTTAATAATCCAAACCCACAGTGGTTTATCCACTTATTCTTTATCAATTGTTTATCCCTCCATTCTCTACCCCTCCATTCTCTATCCCTCCATTCTCTATCCCTCCATTCTCTACCCATCCATTCTCTACCCATCCATTCTTTATCCCTCCATTCTCTATCCCTCCATTCTCTATCCCTCCATTCTCTATCCCTCCATTCTCTACCCATCCATTCTCTACCCATCCATTCTTTATCCCTCCATTCTCTATCCCTCCATTCTCTACCCATCCATTCTCTACCCATCCATTCTTTATCCCTCCATTCTCTATCCCTCCATTCTCTATCCCTCCATTCTCTATCCCTCCATTCTCTATCCCTCCATTCTCTATCCCTCCATTCTCTATCCCTCCATTCTCTATCCCTCCATTCTATATCCCTCCATTCTATATCCCTCCATTCTATATCCCTCCATTCTCTACCCATCCATTCTTTATCCCTCCATTCTCACCCCATCCATTCTCTACCCATCCATTCTCTACCCATCCATTCTCTATCTCTCCATTCTCTATCTCTCCATTCTCTACCCATCCATTCTCTACCCATCCATTCTATATCCCTCCATTCTCTACCCATCCATTCTCTACCCATCCATTCTCTACCCATCCATTCTCTACCCATCCATTCTCTATCCCTCCATTCTCTACCCATCTATTCTCTATCTCTCCATTCTCTATCTCTCCATTCTCTACCCATCCATTCTCTATCCCTCCATTCTCTACCCATCCATTCTCTATCTCTCCATTCTCTATCTCTCCATTCTCTACCCATCCATTCTCTATCCCTCCATTCTCTACCCATCCATTCTCTATCTCTCCATTCTCTATCTCTCCATTCTCTACCCATCCATTCTCTATCTCTCCATTCTCTATCTCTCCATTCTCTACCCATCCATTCTCTATCTCTCCATTCTCTATCTCTCCATTCTCTACCCATCCATTCTCTACCCATCCATTCTCTACCCATCCATTCTCTACCCATCCATTCTCTATCCCTCCATTCTCTACCCATCCATTCTCTATCCCTCCATTCTCTACCCATCCATTCTCTATCTCTCCATTCTCTATCTCTCCATTCTCTACCCATCCATTCTCTACCCATCCATTCTCTACCCATCCATTCTCTACCCATCCATTCTCTATCTCTCCATTCTCTACCCATCCATTCTCTATCCCTCCATTCTCTACCCATCCATTCTCTATCCCTCCATTCTCTACCCATCCATTCTCTATCTCTCCATTCTCTATCTCTCCATTCTCTATCTCTCCATTCTCTACCCATCCATTCTCTACCCATCCATTCTCTACCCATCCATTCTCTACCCATCCATTCTCTATCTCTCCATTCTCTACCCATCCATTCTCTACCCATCCATTCTCTACCCATCCATTCTCTACCCATCCATTCTCTATCCCTCCATTCTCTACCCATCCATTCTCTATCCCTCCATTCTCTACCCATCCATTCTCTACCCATCCATTCTCTATCTCTCCATTCTCTATCTCTCCATTCTCTACCCATCCATTCTCTACCCATCCATTCTCTACCCATCCATTCTCTACCCATCCATTCTCTATCCCTCCATTCTCTACCCATCCATTCTCTATCCCTCCATTCTCTACCCATCCATTCTCTATCTCTCCATTCTCTATCTCTCCATTCTCTATCTCTCCATTCTCTACCCATCCATTCTCTACCCATCCATTCTCTACCCATCCATTCTCTACCCATCCATTCTCTATCTCTCCATTCTCTACCCATCCATTCTCTATCCCTCCATTCTCTACCCATCCATTCTCTATCCCTCCATTCTCTACCCATCCATTCTCTATCTCTCCATTCTCTATCTCTCCATTCTCTATCTCTCCATTCTCTACCCATCCATTCTCTACCCATCCATTCCTATCCATTCTCTCATTCTCTATCTCTCCATTCTCTACCCCCATTCTCCATTCTCTACCCATCCATCCCTCCATTCTCTACATTCCATCTCTCCATTCTCTACCCATCCATTCTCTACCCCCTCCATTCTCTCCATTCTCTATCCCCCATACCCCATTCTCCCTCCATCTACCCATCCATTCTCTATCCCTCCATTCTCTATCTCTCCATTCTCTATCTCTATCTACCCATCCATTCTCTACCCATCCATTCTCTACCCATCCATTCTCTACCCATCCATTCTCTATCTCTCATTCTCTACCCATCCATTCTCTATCCCTCCATTCTCTACCCATCCATTCTCTATCCCTCCATTCTCTACCCATCCATTCTCTATCTCTCCATTCTCTATCTCTCCATTCTCTATCTCTCCATTCTCTATCTCTCCATTCTCTATCTCTCCATTCTCTACCCATCCATTCTCTACCCATCCATTCTCTACCCATCCATTTCTCTCCATTCTCCCTCCATTCTCTACCCATCCATTTCTATCCCTCCATACCCATCCATTCTCTACCCATCCATTCTCTACCCATCCATTCTCTATCTCTCCATTCTCTATCTCTCCATTCTCTACCCATCCATTCTCTACCCATCCATTCTCTACCCATCCATTCTCTACCCATCCATTCTCTATCCCTCCATTCTCTACCCATCCATTCTCTATCCCTCCATTCTCTACCCATCCATTCTCTATCTCTCCATTCTCTATCTCTCCATTCTCTATCTCTCCATTCTCTACCCATCCATTCTCTACCCATCCATTCTCTACCCATCCATTCTCTACCCATCCATTCTCTATCTCTCCATTCTCTACCCATCCATTCTCTATCCCTCCATTCTCTACCCATCCATTCTCTACCCATCCATTCTCTATCCCTCCATTCTCTACCCATCCATTCTCTACCCATCCATTCTCTATCCCTCCATTCTCTACCCATCCATTCTCTACCCATCCATTCTCTATCCCTCCATTCTCTACCCATCCATTCTCTACCCATCCATTCTCTATCCCTCCATTCTCTACCCATCCATTCTCTACCCATCCATTCTCTATCTCTCCATTCTCTACCCATCCATTCTTTATCCCTCCATTCTTTAAACATCTATTTTTTTTATTTATTCTCTCTTATCACATTCTCTCTTATCACATTCTCTCATCACATTTTCTCTTAGCTTCACATATTCTCTCTTATCACATATTCTCTCTTATCACATTCTCTCTTATCATCACACTCTCTCTTATCTTCACATATTCTCTCTTATCATCACATTCTCTCTTATCTTCACATGTTCTCTCTTATCATCACATTCTCTCTTATCACATTCTCTCTTATCACATATTCTCTCTTATCTTCACATATTCTCTCTTATCTTCACATATTCTCTCAACACATTCTCTTATCACATTCTCTCTTATCACATATTCTCTCTTATCACATATTCTCTCTTACCATCACATATTCTCTCTTATCTTCACATATTCTCTCTTATCTTCACATATTCTCTCTTATCACATATTCTCTCTTATCTTCACATATTCTCTCTTATCTTCACATATTCTCTCTTATCTTCACATATTCTCTCTTATCTTCACATATTCTCTATCTTCACATATTCTCTCTTATCTTCACATATTCTCTTATCTTCACATATTCTCTCTTATCTTCACTTATTCTCTCTTATCTTCACATATTCTCTCTTATCTTCACATATTCTCTCTTATCTTCACATATTCTCTCTTATCACATATTCTCTATCTTCACATATTCTCTCTTATCTTCACTTATTCTCTCTTATCTTCACATATTCTCTCTTATCACATATTCTCTCTTATCTTCACATATTCTCTCTTATCACATATTCTCTCTTTTATTATTATTATTATCACACTGGCCGACTCCCACCAAGGCAGGGTGGCCCGAAAAAGAAAAACTTTCACCATCACTCACTCCATCACTGTCCCGCCAGAAGGGTGCCCCACACCACAGTTCCCAAACTGCAACATTAACACCCCTCCTTCAGAGTGCAGGCACTGTACTTCCCATCTCCAGGACTCAAGTCCGGCCTGCCGGTTTCCCTGAATCCCTTCATAAATGTTACTTTGCTCACACTCCAACAGCACGTCAAGTATTAAAAACCATTTGTCTCCATTCACTCCTATCAAACACGCTCACGCATGCCTGCTGGAAGTCCAGGCCCCTCGCACACAAAACCTCCTTTACCCCCTCCCTCCAACCCTTCCTAGGCCGACCCCTACCCCGCCTTCCTTCCACTACAGACTGATACACTCTTGAAGTCATTCTGTTTCGCTCCATTCTCTCTACATGTCCGAACCACCTCAACAACCCTTCCTCAGCCCTCTGGACAACAGTTTTGGTAATCCCGCACCTCCTCCTAACTTCCAAACTACGAATTCTCTGCATTATATTCACACCACACATTGCTCTCAGACATGACATCTCCACTGCCTCCAGCCTTCTCCTCGCTGCAACATTCATCGCCCATGCTTCACACCCATATAAGAGCGTTGGTAAAACTATACTCTCATATATTCCCCTCTTTGCCTCCAAGGACAAAGTTCTTTGTCTCCACAGACTCCTAAATGCACCACTCACTCTTTTCCCCTCATCAATTCTATGATTCACCTCATCTTTCATAGACCCATCCGCTGACACGTCCACTCCCAAATATCTGAATACGTTCACCTCCTCCATACTCTCTCCCTCCAATCTGATATTCAATCTTTCATCACCTAATCTTTTTG
>NC_091390.1:2970435-2992935 GCF_038502225.1 Cherax quadricarinatus
GATGTGACCCACACCAGTCCACTAACACCCAGGATGCGACCCACACCAGTCCATTAACACCCAGGATGTGACCCACACCAGTCCACTAACACCCAGGATGTGACCCACACCAGTCCACTAACACCCAGGATGTGACCCACACCAGTCCACTGACACCCAGGATGTGACCCACACCAGTCCACTGACACCCAGGATGTGACCCACACCAGTCCACTAACACCCAGGATGTGACCCACACCAGTCCACTAACACCCAGGATGTGACCCACACCAGTCCACTAACACCCAGGATGTGACCCACACCAGTCCACTAACACCCAGGATGTGACCCACACCAGTCCACTAACACCCAGGATGTGACCCACACCAGTCCACTAACACCCAGGATGCCACCCACACCAGTCCACTAACACCCAGGATGTGACCCACACGAGTCCACTAACACCCAGGATGTGACCCACACCAGTCCACTAACACCCAGGTACCTACTTCCTGCTAGGTTAACAGGAACAGCTTGTGTAAGGTAACTGACACCCGGGTACCTACTTACAGCTAGGTGAACAGGGACAGCAGGTGTCTTAAACACTACCATTGTTTTCATCAGTACCGGGTATTGAACCACAGACCCTCAGTATGTGAGTTGAGAGCGCTACCAACAGAGCCACGTCTACAAAGCCCGACATCAGGTCAGTGTCAGGTACATCAGGACTGACAAATACGATTCCTTGGATGTGTGTCAAATTTTAGACGATTTCCGCAGCCTTGATCGTATATGGGCGATTTCGGTAGACATCGTAGGTGGCTTCTGGTGGATGTATGACACTCCAGTCTCTAGTTTATCGGCTTTTTTTATATGATTTAAGCCAAGCCGCTTGGATGCTGCTTTGGTCGCCAGGATAAGATTTTGAATATGAATACAAGGATCTGAGGGGGTGTCCACCACTGTACTCCAATCTTCACACACATACTACACACACACACACACACACACACACCCACACACACACACACTACACACACACACACACACACACACACACACACACACACACACACACACTACACACACACACACTACACACACACACTACACACGCACACTACACACACACACACACACTACACACACACACACTACACACACACACTACACACACACACACTACACACACACACTACACACACACACACTACACACACACACACACACACACACACACACACACACACACACACACACTACACACACACACTACACACACACACTACACACACACACACACACACACACACACACACACACACACTACACACACAGACACTACACACACACACACACACACACACACACACACACACACACACACACTACACACACACACACACACACACTACACACACACACACACACACACACACACACAGATAACGAAGGGGCAGCTAGTAGCATTGCGACAGCTGGGATAGCCTGGGTGAATTATGCATGTAAACCTAGGCCATCATCCCCTCCCCTCACCCTTCCCCTCCCTTTCCCCTCACCCTTCCCCTCCCTTTCCCCTCACCCGTCCCCTTCTCTCCCGTCCCCTTCCCTCTCCTCCACTCAATCCCTCCCTTTCCGCCAGCCTTAACTTCACTCCCCATTGAGAGGATAGTGGTGATGGGAAGGGGTGAGGATAGTGATGGGAAGGGGTGAGGATAGTGATGTGAGGGGGTGACTGCGTACTCCTCCCTTCACTGCTGCCACTAACACCATGACACAGGAAGCAGGTGTCATATTCTATCATGTGTCATATTCTATCAGATGTCATATTCTTTCAAGTCATATTCTTACAGGTCTTGTCCTCCCGTGTCGTCAGGTCGATTTCATTTATCCTTAGCTCTGGAACTAGTCTTGTTGCAAACCTTTGCACTTTCTCTAATTTCTTGACCAGGTGTGGGTTCCAAACTGGTGCTGCATACTCCAGTATGGGCCTGACGTACACGGTGTACAGTGTCTTGAACGATTCCTTATTGAGATATCGGAACGCTATTCTCAGGTTTGCCAGGCGCCCATATGCTGCAGCTGTTATCTGGTTGATGTGCGCCTCAGGAGATATGCTCGGTGTTATACTCACCCCAAGATCCTTTTTCTTGAGGTGTGTGTGTGTGATTATTTCTATTGCTAATACCACCTCTACCACAACTGGTGCTGACACTACTGCTACTACAACTGCTACAATTACTGTTATTACAACCACTACCTCCACAAGGGGGAACTACAAAGGGCATCAATTGACTTTAAATTATGCAGGTGGTGTAAGTGGCCAGTGTCTCCCCCACCTGCACTCCTTCAACCACCTGAACCTTTAAGGTTTTTGCAGGTTATCGAGAAGATTCCACAAATTAGCAACTGTCTAAAAATAGCTGACCAGAAAACACCTGCACAAGCTAACACCTGCACAAGCTAACACATGCACAATCTAACACCTGCACAAGGCTTATTTCATTCTACTCCCCGTTTGGTGTAGTAGCCTACACAAGCAGTATATATATATATATATTGTAACCAGGAACGTGTGGTATTTAATCAGTAACAACACTGCGACCAGCCGGGGGCTCGAACCTGCGTCGTGTTAGCCCGCCTCATGGTGAGCGAAAATTCACGACGCTCTAACCCACTGGACCATACAATCCTACAAAGATCACGCACCCAGTAGAGAGAGGTGTTGTACCGTGACCCGAGGTACATATTATATACACACACACACATATATATATATATATATATATATATATATATATATATATATATATATATATATATATATATATATATATATATAATATATATATATATATATATATATATATATATATATATATATATATATATATATATATATATATATATCGGGTCTACCTAGACATCCTCCTTTCTGCAAGATTGCAAGCTCCTGATGTGTTGATTGCAACATGAAAGGCCTAGAGCTATCATTCAACTTCCTCGTGGCTGTGTTACATATACTGCTAAAGCAAAACAAGTATTAGTCTCGTATTATTTATGCAGTGTTTGACCAGGTGCCTAGACTAGTGCCATTACTTTATGGGGAGGAAGGAGAGGGAAGAGGGGGAGAGGAAAGAGGAGGGACGAGAGAGGAGGAAGGAGGGGGAAGAGGAGAAATATAGCAGACGGGAAAGAAGAGAGGCTGAAGCGAAGAAGGGAATAGAGGAAGATAAGAAAAGGGGAAATATGAGACAGATATGAGAAAGATAAATACTAAAAGTACATCGAACTAATTAAAATGTAGAGAGAGAGAGAGAGAGAGAGAGAGAGAGAGAGGAAACAGGTGGCCTTACTGTTATGTACAAGACCAATATTGTCAAAGTACCACACTTGGATCCACCTCGAAGACAGCGTGAAACAAGTTTCTATACCACAAGACGGGCAGCCAGCAGCAACTTCACTCTGGCTGTACCCTTCTCCAGAACATCACTCCATCTGAGATCATATATACCCAGGATGACTCGAGTATGGAACACATTCGTACAGCATAATGATGTCAACGAGATAACGTCAGTTGTTCAGAGGAAAATGCTGGCCCACAGATGGCTCCAACTTCATCCTGTTCCCTACTTGTATGTCTCATAACAATGAAAATGCTTTCAAATGAGCTGATGTAGGTAACAGCTCTTAGCTTGTTAATAAAGTTAGGAATCCTTAACCTGTAAATAGCTTGTTAATAAAGCTAGGGATCCTTGTAAATAGCTTGTCAATAAAGCTAGGGATCCTTAACCTGTAAATAGCTTGTCAATAAAGCTAAGGATCCTTAACCTGTAAATAGCTTGTCAATAAAGCTAGAGATCCTTAACCTGTAAATAGCTTGTCAATAAAGCTAGAGATCCTTAACCTGTAAATAGCTTGTCAATAAAGCCAGGGATCCTTAACCTGTAAATAGCTTGTCAATAAAGCCAGGGATCCTTAACCTGTAAATAGCTTGTCAATAAAGCTAGGGATCCTTAACCTGTAAATAGCTTGTCAATAAAGCTAGGGATCCTTAACCTGTAAATAGCTTGTCAATAAAGCTAGGAATCCTTAACCTACAAATAGCTTGTCAATAAAGCTAGGGATCCTTAACCTGTAAATAGCTTGTCAATAAAGCTAGGAATCCTTAACCTACAAATAGCTTGTCAATAAAGCTAGGAATCCTTAACCTAACCTTGTCAAACCCTGAGTAGAGAGAGAGAGAGAGAGAGAGAGAGAGAGAGATAGAGAGAGAAAGGTAAACACAGCCAAACACCAAACCAAACACCAAAAGAACACAACTAAACAGAGCAAAACACCAAACAACCAAACACAACTAAACACAACCAAACACCAAACACCAAGGCTAAAACTCAGCCAAGAAAAACACTGGTGTCTCAGAGGCTGGCAACATATAATACAACTCGAGATCTAAGTAAATAGTGAGGAATGGTTGTAGGGAATAATGGTAGGAGAGAGGGAAGGAATAATGATAGGGGAGAGGGAGCGTATAATGGTAGGGGAGAGGTAGGGAATGATGGTAGGAGAGATGGAGAGAATAATGGTAGGAGAGAGAGAAGGAATGATGGTAGGGGAGAGGTAGGGAATGATGGTAGGAGAGATGGAGAGAATAATGGTAGGAGAGAGAGAAGGAATGATGGTAGGGGAGAGGTAGGGAATGATGGTAGGAGAGATGGAGAGAATAATGGTAGGAGAGAGGGAAGGAATAATGGTAGGGGAGAGGGAGGGTGTAATAGGGGAGAGGGAGGGAATAGTGGTAGGAGGGAGAGCATAATGGTAGGAGAGGGAGAGGGAATAATGGTAGAAGAGAGGGAAGGGATAATGGTAGAAGAGAGGGAGGGAATAATGGTAGAAGAGAGGGAGGGAATAATGGTAGAAGAGAGGGAGTGAATAATGGTAGAAGAGAGGGAGTGAATAATGGTAGGAGGGAGAGGAGAGAAGAGAAAAAAGAATGAGGGAAATGAAAGGGTTGGGAGAGAAAGAAAGGATAAGAGGAGAAAGTAGAGAGGAAGAGGGAGAGGGAAAAGAAAGAGGAATGGGAGAGGTACTGAAGGGGAGAATAAGAGATGGGAGAAAATGAGAAAGAAGGTAGGAAGTGAGAATAAAATCATAAAGCAGTGAGGAATAGGAAAGGAATTGGAAGAAAATGGAAGAAAAGAGGAGAAGTGAGAGATGGAGAGAGAATAAAGAAAAGGAATAATGATAATGAAGGTAATTATACTTTTAGAATGTTATCAGTGTTCTTATCAGTGTTCTTAAATGCTTTTAGTGTTCTTATCAGTGTTCTTAAATGCTATCAATGTTCTTATCAGTGTTCTTAAATGCTTTTAGTGTTATCAGTGTTCTTAAATGTTATCAGTGTTCTTATCAGTGTTCTTAAATGCTATTAGTGTTCTTATCAGTGTTCTTAAATGTTATCAGTGTTCTTATCAGTGTTCTTAAATGTTATCAGTGTTCTTATCAGTGTTCTTAAATGTTATCAGTGTTCTTAAATGTTATCAGTGTTCTTATCAATGTTCTTAATTGTTCTTATCAATGTTCTTAAATGTTATCAATGTTCTTATTGCTCTTAAATGTTATCTGTGTTCTTAAATATTATTTTCCTTAAATGTTCATATCAGTGTTCTTAATTATCAATGTTCTTAAATGTTGTTCTTAAATATTCTTAAATGTTCTTATCAGTGTTAAATGTTCCTAAATGCTACTATCAATGTTCATCAATGTTATTGTTCTCAAATGTTCTCTTTCTTTGCAGGTGAGAACGAGAGTTCAGTAAACTAACATATAAATCATACATCAGTAAGTATATAAATCTCTCATATATAAATCATATCAGAAAATGTCATAAACTGTACATCAATGACGATACAAATTACTTCTATATAAGTATATAAATCGTATCTAAATCTATAACCTATCAGTATATAAATCAAATTTAAGTATCAATATATAAATCGGTCATATAAACCAGATATCTTTTTGTTTGTATTAGGTTACAAACACAATTATACTCATTAAATATACACTGAAATGTGTATATTTGTCAGGGGATATACACTGAAATGTGTATATCTGTCAGGGCATATACACTGAAATGTGTATATCTGTCAGGGCATATACACTGAAGTGTGTATATCTGTCAGAACATATACACTGAAATGTGTATATTTGTCAGGGCATATACACCGAAGTGTGTATATTTGTCAGGACACATACAAAAATGTGTATATCTGTCAGAGCATATACACTGAAATGTGTATATCTGTCAGGGCATATACACTGTAGTGTGTATATCTGTCAGAGCATATACACTGAAATGTGTATATCTGTCAGGGCATATACACTGAAATGTGTATATCTGTCAGGGCATATACACTGAAATGTGTATATCTGTCAGAGTTTGTATACACCAAGAGATACACACACACAGGTCTCTCTCAGGGTATATACACAGAGATGCATATAACTCTTAACTATTTTAATCACAGTTAACAAATTTAACAGTTTTAACAATATTCAACAATCTCTCCATCAATCTGTGGAATACTAATACTAATATTATTATTATCATCAATACTTGGCGGCTGGGCGCCAAGGTATTGTCCAGTGTGGTATGGATGGCAAAGCACTGCGTACCTTGTTCCAAGGTTCGAGTCTCCTTCGGCCAGAGATCAGTGTTTGTGTGTGTGTGTATATATATATATATATATATATATATATATATATATATATATATATATATATATATATATATATATATATATATATATATGTTGTGTATCTTTATACGTATATGCTTCTAAACTGTTGTATTCTGAGCACCTCTGCAAAAACAGTGATAATGTGTGAGTGTGGTGAAAGTGTTGAATGATGATGAAAGTATTTTCTTTTTTGGGATTTTCTTTCCTTTTTGGGTCACCCTGCCTCGGTGGGAGACGACCGACTTGTTGAAATATATATATATATATATATATATATATATATATATATATATATATATATATATATATATATATCGTTCAACCATTCTTGTGTTTTAAAGATTTTCTTTGGGAAGTTTGGGGAACGCTGAGCATTATTGATTTAAGAATTAAGGTGTTGGAGAGCTTATTAATACGAAGTGTTTATTTAACGATCAAAGTGGCCGATAACTGCGGAAGTTCGTGAGGTATTGGTTAATGTGTCTGAGAGGGAGAACTGTGTCATGTGTGTCTGAGAGGGAGGACTGTGTCACGTGTGTCTGAGAGGGAGGACTGTGTCACGTGTGTCTGAGAGGGAGGACTGTGTGACGTGTGTCTGAGAGGGAGAACTGTGTCACGTGTGTCTGAGAGGGAGAACTGTGTCACGTGTGTCTGAGAGGGAGAACTGTGTCACGTGTGTCTGAGAGGGAGAACTGTGTCACGTGTGTCTGAGAGGGAGAACTGTGTCACGTGTGTCTGAGAGGGAGAACTGTGTCACGTGTGTCTGAGAGGGAGGACTGTGTCACGTGTGTCTGAGAGGGAGGACTGTGTCACGTGTGTCTGAGAGGGAGGACTGTGTCACTGACTGTGTCACGTGTGTCTGAGAGGGAGACTGTGTCACGTGTGTCTGAGAGGGAGGACTGTGTCACGTGTGTCTGAGAGGGAGGACTGTGTCACGTGTGTCTGAGAGGGAGGACTGTGTCATGTGTGTCTGAGAGGGAGAACTGTGTCACGTGTGTCTGAGAGGGAGGACTGTGTCATGTGTGTCTGAGAGGGAGAACTGTGTCACGTGTGTCTGAGAGGGAGGACTGTGTCACGTGTGTCTGAGAGGGAGTGTCTGAGAGGGAGGACTGTGTCACGTGTGTCTGAGAGGGAGGACTGTGTCATGTGTGTCTGAGAGGGAGGACTGTGTCATGTGTGTCTGAGAGGGAGAACTGTGTCACGTGTGTCTGAGAGGGAGGACTGTGTCACGTGTGTCTGAGAGGGAGGACTGTGTCATGTGTGTCTGAGAGGGAGAACTGTGTCACGTGTGTCTGAGAGGGAGGACTGTGTCACGTGTGTCTGAGAGGGAGAACTGTGTCACGTGTGTCTGAGAGGGAGGACTGTGTCATGTGTGTCTGAGAGGGAGAACTGTGTCACGTGTGTCTGAGAGGGAGGACTGTGTCATGTGTGTCTGAGAGGGAGAACTGTGTCACGTGTGTCTGAGAGGGAGGACTGTGTCATGTGTGTCTGAGAGGGAGGACTGTGTCATGTGTCACGTGTGTCTGAGAGGGAGGACTGTGTCATGTGTGTCTGAGAGGGAGAACTGTGTCACGTGTGTCTGAGAGGGAGGACTGTGTCACGTGTGTCTGAGAGGGAGGACTGTGTCATGTGTGTCTGAGAGGGAGAACTGTGTCACGTGTGTCTGAGAGGGAGGACTGTGTCACGTGTGTCTGAGATGTGTGTCTGAGAGGGAGGACTGTGTCATGTGTGTCTGAGAGGGAGTGTGTCTGAGAGGGAGGACTGTGTCACGTGTGTCTGAGAGGGAGAACTGTGTCACGTGTGTCTGAGAGGGAGGACTGTGTCACGTGTGTCTGAGAGGGAGGACTGTGTCACGTGTGTCTGAGAGGGAGGACTGTGTCACGTGTGTCTGAGAGGGAGGACTGTGTCACGTGTGTCTGAGAGGGAGGACTGTGTCATGTGTGTCTGAGAGGGAGAACTGTGTCACGTGTGTCTGAGGGAGGACTGTGTCACGTGTGTCTGAGAGGGAGGACTGTGTCACGTGTGTCTGAAAGGGAGGACTGTGTCAAGAGGGAGAACTGTGTCACTGTGTCTGAGGGAGGACTGTGTCACGTGTGTCTGAGAGGGAGGACTGTGTCACTGAGGGGGGAGGACTGTGTCACGTGTGTCTGAGAGGGAGGACTGTGTCACGTGTGTCTGAGAGGGAGGACTGTGTCACGTGTGTCTGAGAGGGAGGACTGTGTCACGTGTGTCTGAAAGGGAGGACTGTGTCACGTGTGTCTGAGAGGGAGGACTGTGTCACATGTGTTATGCCACAGAGGGCTGTGACACAGGCTGTGTCGTAAAGATATGTGAGGAGACACATATAGCGTTTCCTTAGTGGTATTAGCACTGGGGCCTTCAGCTTGAACCTATGTCTTAAGACATGGGTTTATGTTGTGACTGGTACTAGGAGACATGTCTTCGTATTTTCCTACTCCTCGTTACTTCCTAGTTATGTCAAGTATTCGTCTGAGATCTTACTCAGGATCGTTCTACTCCTTCCTTCCTAGTTATATCAAGTGTTTGTCTGAGATCTTACTCAGGATCATTCTACTCCTTCCTTCCTAGTTATATCAAGTGTTTGTCTGAGATCTTATGCAGCAAGATCGTTCCACTCCTTTCTACTTCTGCCAGGTATTCTTCTAAGATCTTAAACAAGATTGTTCCTCTCCTTTCCACTTGTCAGGCGCTTGTCTAAGATTTTACTCAGCACGATCATTTCTCTTCTTACTTTCTACTTCTCTCAGGCGTTTATCTAAGACTTACTCAGCAAAATCACTACCGCTACAACGCAACAAACACAAGCTCACACTCAATCCAACAACAAACAGAGAATGATGGATGTGCTAGATATTAACAACACATGTTCCCTTACGCACTCCGTCAGCAAGAGCGAGGTCTGCCGTCCGGGCCTAAAATACACTACTAGGATTTGCAAGAACCACCACTTAAAGTCCTCACCAGGAACCACGAATTTGGTGATTTTAATTAATCCAAAGGTTGTATTCTACGTGTTATTACCGCCACCTTTTGAGATTCTCTGTATGCTGAAGGCTGACCATGCTGATTACAGCAGTTTAATGTGACGACTGTCAGTTCACTAGTGAGCGAAATGTCTTCTCAGTAAAATGCAATAATCCAGCTAAGCTGTCAGTTCACCAGGAGAATTGATAATTCAAAGTGGGTGAAACATTTTCACAATCAATTTACCATTAACCCACAATGATGGTGAATTGACGTCTCCCAGTGGGCGAAACGTCTTTGTAAAACAAAATACCATAACCCGCATTGTGCTGTTTACATATTTTCGGGGGATAATATATTACTGTGTTGCCCTGACGTCTTGCGACGTATCAGATCCTACCAGGAAGATACAGACACGTCTTACACACATATCTTACGAGAAAGATACGACTAAAGGTGAGATTATGAACAACTGCAAGGAGGCCTGGTCACAGACCGGGCCGCGGGGGCGTTGACTCCCGGAACTCTCTTAGTAAGATCGTTCCACTCCTTCTTACGTCTAGTGTTCCTTCGAGTTCTGACTCTGCAGAAAGCAAGATAGATCGTCTGTAAATTCTATCAGGGGAAAAACTAGGTCCGGTTGACTAGAAGGACCGAAACGTTGTGACATGTATCATTCTTTCGTATAATTTCTGGTACTGGAATACGGTTAAGGAACGTTCTTGATATCCTGGTATCCTCATTGATGAGTGTCGTATCCTCAGTCATTGATGAGAGTCCTATCAGTCATTGATGAGAGTCCTATCCTCAGTCATTGATTAGTGTCCTATCCTCTGTCATTGATGAGTGTTCTATACTCTGTCATTGATGAGTGTCCTATCCTCAGTCATTGATGAGTGTCGTATTCTCAGTTATTGATGAGAGTCCTATCAGTCATTGATGAGAGTCCTATCCTCAGTCATTGATTAGTGTCCTATCCTCTGTCATTGATGAGTGTTCTATACTCTGTCATTGATGAGTGTCCTATCCTCAGTCATTGATGAGTGTCGTATTCTCAGTTATTGATGAGAGTCCTATCAGTCATTGATGAGAGTCCTATCCTCAGTCATTGATTAGTGTCCTATCCTCTGTCATTGATGAGTGTTCTATACTCTGTCATTGATGAGTGTCCTATCCTCAGTCATTGATGAGTGTCCTATCCTCAGTCATTGATTAGTGTCCTATCCTCAGTCATTGATTAGTGTCCTATCCTCAGTCATTGATTAGTGTCCTATCCTCTGTCATTGATGAGTGTTCTATCCTCTGTCATTGATGAGTGTTCTATCCTCTGTCATTGATGAGTGTTCTATCCTCAGTCATTGATGACAGTCCTATCCTCAGTCATTGATTAGTGTCCTATCCTCTGTCATTGATGAGTGTTCTATACTCTGTCATTGATGAGTGTCCTATCCTCAGTCATTGATTAGTGTCCTATACTCTGTCATTGATGAGTGTCTTATCCTCAGTCATTGATGACAGTCCTATCTTCAGTCGTTGATGAGTGTCCTATCCTCAGTCATTGATGACAGTCCTATCCTCAGTCATTGATGACAGTCCTATCCTCAGTCATTGATGACAGTCCTATCCTCAGTCATTGATGACAGTCCTATCCTCAGTCATTGATGACAGTCCTATCCTCAGTCATTGATGACAGTCCTATCTTCAGTCATTGATGACAGTCCTATCCTCAGTCATTGATGACAGTCCTATCCTCAGTCATTGATGACAGTCCTATCCTCAGTCATTGATGACAGTCCTATCCTCAGTCATTGATGACAGTCCTATCCTCAGTCATTGATGACAGTCCTATCCTCAGTCATTGATGACAGTCCTATCCTCAGTCATTGATGACAGTCCTATCCTCAGTCATTGATGACAGTCCTATCCTCAGTCATTGATGACAGTCCTATCCTCAGTCATTGATGACAGTCCTATCCTCAGTCATTGATGACAGTCCTATCCTCAGTCATTGATGACAGTCCTATCCTCAGTCATTGATGACAGTCCTATCCTCAGTCATTGATGACAGTCCTATCCTCAGTCATTGATGACAGTCCTATCCTCAGTCATTGATGACAGTCCTATCCTCAGTCATTGATGACAGTCCTATCCTCAGTCATTGATGACAGTCCTATCCTCAGTCATTGATGACAGTCCTATCCTCAGTCATTGATGACAGTCCTATCCTCAGTCATTGATGACAGTCCTATCCTCAGTCATTGATGACAGTCCTATCCTCAGTCATTGATGACAGTCCTATCTTCAGTCGTTGATGAATACAGTAAAACTAAGATAATCCAAACACTTAACATTGTCTTGAATTCGACACAATAAGAATTATTATTATTGATGGCGTCAATGCAGCTCGTGTGGGATGGAAAATAATCAGATCTGATCAGATGAAAGACACATCAAATTTTGGATCAAGAAGAGAACAAAGAATCAAGGCAATTGTTCGCTTCTTGCAAGAAGGAAACATATCTCCCTTACACGTCTTGTCCTCTTAAAGTCGTTCCTTGAAATTCTTATCCATCTGTGTCGTCTCTCTAAGATCTTCCCCTCCTCTTATTTCGCCTTCAGCAGAGAAAATAACGCTGTGTGTGTGTGTAGAGAGAGTGAGAGAGGGGAGAGGGTAGGGGGTAGGGGGGAGGGGGCAAGGGGGAGGGGGGCAGGGGGGTAGGGGGGGGGGACGTTCTCCCTCACGGAACCCATATCACTTAAACTGTCAATAGACTTTAAAAGCCTTACTGACTACCCACCAGCTCCCTCTTACTCCATTTGGTTCTTCAGAGACACTTTCTCAATAGAATATATACGTGTATATGCATACTGATGTTTTAAGCTTGAGGGACCGACCACCTCTTACCAAGACTGAGGGACCGACCACCTCTTACCAAGACTGAGGGTCCGACCACCTCTTACCAAGACTGAGGGTCCGACCACCTCTTACCAAGACTGAGGGTCCGACCACCTCTTACCAAGACTGAGGGACCGACCACCTCTTACCAAGACTGAGGGTCCGACCACCTCTTACCAAGACTGAGGGTCCGACCACCTCTTACCAAGACTGAGGGACCGACAACCTCTTATCAAGACTGAGGGACCGACCACCTCTTACCAAGACTAAGGGACCGACAACCTCTTACCAAGACTGAGGGTCCGACAACCTCTTACCAAGACTGAGGGTCCGACAACCTCTTACCAAGACTGAGGGTCCGACAACCTCTTACCAAGACTGAGGGTCCGACAACCTCTTACCAAGACTGAGGGTCCGACAACCTCTTACCAAGACTGAGGGTCCGACAACCTCTTACCAAGACTGAGGGTCCGACAACCTCTTACCAAGACTGAGGGTCCGACAACCTCTTACCAAGACTGAGGGTCCGACAACCTCTTACCAAGACTGAGGGTCCGACAACCTCTTACCAAGACTGAGGAACCGATCGCCTCTTACCAAGACTGAGGGTCCGACAACCTCTTACCAAGACTGAGGAACCGATCGCCTCTTACCAAGACTGAGGGACCGACAACCTCTTATCAAGACTGAGGAACCGATCGCCTCTTACCAAGACTGAGGGACCGACAACCTCTTATCAAGACTGAGGAACCGATCGCCTCTTACCAAGACTGAGGGACCGACAACCTCTTATCAAGACTGAGGAACCGATCGCCTCTTACCAAGACTGAGGGACCGACAACCTCTTATCAAGACTGAGGGACCGACGACCTCTTACCAAGACTGAGGGACCGACAACCTCTTATCAAGACTGAGGAACCGATCGCCTCTTACCAAGACTGAGGGACCGACCACCTCTTACCAAGACTGAGGGTCCGACCACCTCTTACCAAGACTGAGGGACCGACCACCTCTTACCAAGACTGAGGGACCGACCACCTCTTACCAAGACTGAGGGACCGACCACAACCTACCAAGACGGAGGGACCGACTACCACCTACCAAAGCTGAGGGACTGACCACCACCTACCAAGACTGAGGGACTGACTACCACCTACCAAGACTGAGGGACTGACCACCACCTACCAAGACTGAGGGACTGACCACCACCTACCAAGACTGAGGGACTGACCACCACCTACCAAGACTGGGGAACTGACCACCACCTACCAAGACTGGGGGACTGACCACCACCTACTAAGACTGAGGGACTGACCACCACCTACCAAGACTGGGGGACTGACCACCACCTACCAAGACTGGGGGACTGACCACCACCTACGAAGACTGAGGGACTGACCAGCTCCTACGAAGACTGAGGGACTGACCAGCTCCTACGAAGACTGAGGGACTGACCAGCTCCTACGAAGACTGAGGGACTGACCAGCTCCTACGAAGACTGAGGGACTGACCAGCTCCTACGAAGACTGAGGGACTGACCACCACCTACCAAGACTGGGGGACTGACCACCACCTACCAAGACTGAGGGACTGACCACCACCTACCAAGACTGAGGGACTGACCACCACCTACCAAGGCTCTATAGGAGACGAATCCAATCTTCTTGGTCTCCGTGTCCTACAGTGATGGCTCTATAGGAGACGAATCCAGGCTTCTTGGCCTCCCTGTCCTCCAGTGATGGCTCTATAGGAGACGAATTCAATCTTCTTGGCCTTCCTGTCCTCCAGTGATGGCTCTATAGGAGACGAATCCAATCTTCTTGGTTTCCCTCCTCCAGTGATGGCTCTATAGGAGACGAATCCAATCTTCTTGGTTTCCCTCCTCCAGTGATGGCTCTATAGGAGACGAATCCAATCTTCTTGGTCTCCCTGGCCTCCAGTGATGGCTCTATAGGAGACGAATCCAATCTTCTTGGTTTCCCTGTCCTCCAGTGATGGCTCTATAGGAGACGAATTCAATCTTCTTGGCCTTCCTGTCCTCCAGTGATGGCTCTATAGGAGACGAATCCAATCTTCTTGGTTTCCCTCCTCCAGTGATGGCTCTATAGGAGACGAATCCAATCTTCTTGGTCTCCCTGTCCTCCAGTGATGGCTCTATAGGACACAAATCCAGGCTTCTTGTCCTCCACGTCCCCCCAAAACGACGTTAGAAGTGTTTGGTGTTTACGAAATGTGGCAGCTGTAGCACATTCAACAGGCGTGTTGATATGAGATCAGGAGGCGAATTTATGAGAAGCCGGGGCAAGAGTATGGCCCTTCCAGGAGGGTCGCATGGTCGGCGAGCCCTTGACGCAAGTGGGGACACCGGGTCTTATTTCCAGCAGTTCTTTGGGGGGTCCTGGAAAGTACTCAACAAGCTATCGTATCCAGAGCGATATTGGACTCGATATTGCATATCCATAGCGTACATTTCAATGGTTTAAATCTTTTGTTTACTAGGCAAGACTTGTGTGATTTCCCTTCTTTTGTTGGATATTACTCCTTTTTTTAACACACTTGTCCTCTTACGCCAGGGCAAAGTGACCCACATGAAGGAAAACACTTCCACAATCATTCGTTCAATACCCTTCGTATCGGAAATCACTGTTTAAATGACCCTCTGAACGTCAACATTCCCAGATCTTGCCAACTTCAGGCGCCACCCCGTGAGAGTCCACACCTGGAGTGGTGGAGGCTCGATCCTCCACCCACAAATAACAGTTTTTGACCAGTCAGGTGTGAGAGCAGAGACCAGAAACAAGCCACTGGAAAGCAGATAGTGGGTACAAATGATTTAGAAAATCGACTTATTCAAAAAAAGGACAGACTTTTGCAACATCTGCAAATCTTTATTGATAAAAGGCTTTTCAACAAATGGTTGGTTAAGGTGCCAGAGGCTGACTTAGCCTTTTATCAGTAAAGACACGTATATGTTGGACAGTTAGTGGAAAATACTGAAGGAATTCCTCTGGTCTTATGAGTGGAACAGTCTACCTAGTAGTGGATGAGTGGAACAGTCTACCTAGTAGTGGATGAGTGGAACAGTCTACCTAGTAGTGGATGAGTGGAACAGTCTACCTAGTAGTGGATGAGTGGAACAGTCTACCTAGAAGCGGACGAGTGGAACAGTCTACCTAGTAGTGGACCAATGGAACAGTCTACCTAGTAGTGGATGAGTGGAACAGTCTACCTAGTAGTGGATGAGTGGAACAGTCTACCTAGAAGCGGACGAGTGGAACAGTCTACCTAGTAGTGGACCAATGGAACAGTCTACCTAGTAGTGGACAAGTGGAACAGTCTACCTAGAAGTGGACGAGTGGAACAGTCTACCTAGTAGTGGACCAATGGAACAGTCTACCTAGTAGGGAATGAGTGGAACATTCTACCTAGTAGTGGACCAGTGGAACAGTCTACCTAGAAGTGGACGAGTGGAACAGTCTACCTAGTAGTGGACCAATGGAACAGTCTACCTAGTAGTGGATGAGTGGAACAGTCTACCTAGTAGTGGATGAGTGGAACGGTCTACCTAGTAGTGGATGAGTGGAACAGTCTACCTAGTAGTGGATAAGTGGAACAGTCTACCTAGTAGTGGATAAGTGGAACAGTCTACCTAGTAGTGGATGAGTGGAACAGTCTACCTAGTAATGGATGAGTAGAACAGTCTACCTAGTAGTGGATAAGTGGAACAGTCTACCTAGTAGTGTATGAGTGGAACAGACTACCTAGTAGTGGATAAGTGGAACAGTCTACCTAGTAGTGGATAAGTGGAACAGTCTACCTAGTAGTGGATAAGTGGAACAGTCTACCTAGTAGTGGATGAGTGGAACAGTCTACCTAGTAGTGGATGAGTGGAACAGTCTACCTAGTAGTGGATGAGTGGAACAGTGTACCTAGTAGTGGATGAGTGGAACAGTCTACCAAGCAGTGCATGAATGGAACAGTCTACCTAGTAGTGGATGAATGGAACGGTCTACCTAGTAGTGGATAAGTGGAACAGTCTACCTAGTAGTGGATGAGTGGAACAGTCTACCTAGTAGTGGATGAGTGGAACAGTCTACCTAGTAGTGGATGAGTGGAACAGTCTACCTAGTAGTGGACCAGTGGAACAGTCTACCTAGAAGTTGACGAGTGAAACAGTCTACCTAGTAGTGGACCAATGGAACAGTCTACCTAGTAGTGGATGAGTGAAACAGTCTACCTAGTAGTGGATGAGTGGAACAGTCTACCTAGTAGTGGACCAGTGGAACAGTCTACCTAGAAGTGGACGAGTGGAACAGTCTACCTAGTAGTGGACCAATGGAACAGTCTACCTAGTAGTGGATGAGTGGAACAGTCTACCTAGTAGTGGATGAGTGGAACAGTCTACCTAGTAGTGGATGAGTGGAACAGTCTACCTAGTAGTGGATAAGTGGAACAGTCTACCTAGTAGTGGATAAGTGGAACAGTCTACCTAGTAGTGGATGAGTGGAACAGTCTACCTAGTAATGGATGAGTAGAACAGTCTACCTAGTAGTGGATAAGTGGAACAGTCTACCTAGTAGTGTATGAGTGGAACAGACTACCTAGTAGTGGATAAGTGGAACAGTCTACCTAGTAGTGGATAAGTGGAACAGTCTACCTAGTAGTGGATAAGTGGAACAGTCTACCTAGTAGTGGATGAGTGGAACAGTCTACCTAGTAGTGGATGAGTGGAACAGTCTACCTAGTAGTGGATGAGTGGAACAGTGTACCTAGTAGTGGATGAGTGGAACAGTCTACCAAGCAGTGCATGAATGGAACAGTCTACCTAGTAGTGGATGAATGGAACGGTCTACCTAGTAGTGGATAAGTGGAACAGTCTACCTAGTAGTGGATGAGTGGAACAGTCTACCTAGTAGTGGATGAGTGGAACAGTCTACCTAGTAGTGGATGAGTGGAACAGTCTACCTAGTAGTGGACCAGTGGAACAGTCTACCTAGAAGTTGACGAGTGAAACAGTCTACCTAGTAGTGGACCAATGGAACAGTCTACCTAGTAGTGGATGAGTGAAACAGTCTACCTAGTAGTGGATGAGTGGAACAGTCTACCTAGTAGTGGACCAGTGGAACAGTCTACCTAGAAGTGGACGAGTGGAACAGTCTACCTAGTAGTGGACCAATGGAACAGTCTACCTAGTAGTGGATGAGTGGAACAGTCTACCTAGTAGTGGATGAGTGGAACAGTCTACCTAGTAGTGGATGAGTGGAACGGTCTACCTAGTAGTGGATAAGTAGAACAGTCTACCTAATAGTGGATAAGTGGAACAGTCTTCCTAATAGTGGATAAGTGGAACAGTCTACCTAGTAGTGGATGAGTGGAACAATCTGCCTAGCAGTGGATGAGTGGGACAGTCTACCTAGTAGTGGATGAGTGGAACAGTCTACCTAGCAGTGGATGAGTGGAACAATCTACCTAGTAGTGGATGAGTGGAACAATCTGCCTAGCAGTAGATGAGTGGAACAGTCTACCTAGTAGTGGATGAGTGGAACAATCTGCCTAGCAGTGGATGAGTGGAACAGTCTACCTAGTAGTGGATGAGTGGAACAATCTGCCTAGCAGTGGATGAGTGGGACAGTCTACCTAGTAGTGGATGAGTGGAACAATCTGCCTAGCAGTGGATGAGTGGAACAATCTGCCTAGCAGTGGATGAGTGGAACAGTCTACCTAGTAGTGGATGAGTGGAACAATCTGCCTAGTAGTGGATGAGTGGAACAATCTGCCTAGCAGTGGATGAGTGGAACAGTCTACCTAGTAGGGTTATTGAAGCTAAAACCTTGGGTAGCTCCTAATTTACAAAAGATGGAAATCCTTTAAACTATATTCTCTTGTAGACATAACTGCGTTAGAGAACCGACAAGTTGATAAATTAGACACGTGTACAACACTTCGGAATCTTTTCTTAGGAAACATTTCGCCACACACTGGCTTCATCAGTCCTATACAGAGAAGACTGAATATAAGGAGGAGCTTGAGGTAATCAGTCCCTTAGCCTAGAGTCAATGTAAGACTCTTGTTAGACGACGACTGAAGGGAGACACGAGTCAAGTATATAAGTGGAAGACGGGCATAAACAAAGATATTTATAACGTCCTGATGATATCCCTCCATGAAGGAATCCAGAATGGATTCAAAGTGGGTATATTTAGATTTAGAAATGATTTAGAATTGCAAGTAGATGGAAGAGAATTGCAAGTAGATGGAAGAGAATTGCAAGTAGATGGAAGAGTATTGCAAGTAGATGGAAGAGAATTGCAAGTAGCTGGAAGAGTATTGCAAGTAGATGGAAGAGTATTGCAAGTAGATGGAAGAGTATTGCAAGTAGATGGAAGAGTATTGCAAGTAGATGGAAAAGTATTGCAAGAAGATGGAAGAGAATTGCAAGTAGATGGAAGAGTATTGCAAGTAGATGGAAGAGTATTGCAAGTAGATGGAAGAGTATTGCAAGTAGATGGAAGAGTATTGCAAGTAGATGGAAGAGTATTGCAAGTAGATGGAAGAGTATTACAAGTAGATGGAAGAGTATTGCAAGTAGATGGAAGAGAATTGCAAGTAGATGGAAGAGTATTACAAGTAGATGGAAAAGTATTGCAAGTAGATGGAAGAGAATTGCAAGTAGATGGAAGAGTATTGCAAGTAGATGGAAGAGAATTGCAAGTAGATGGAAGAGTATTGCAAGTAGATGGAAAAGTATTGCAAGTAGATGGAAGAGAATTGCAAGTAGATGGAAGAGTATTGCAAGTAGATGTAAGAGTATTGCAAGTAGATGGAAGAGAATTGCAAGTAGATGGAAGAGAATTGCAAGTAGATGGAAGAGTATTGCAAGTAGATGGAAGAGAATTGCAAGTAGATGGAAGAGAACTGCAAGTAGATGGAAGAGAACTGCAAGTAGATGGAAGAGAACTGCAAGTAGATGGAAGAGAATTGCAAGTAGATGGAAGAGAACTGCAAGTAGATGGAAGAGAATTGCAAGTAGATGGAAGAGAATTGCAAGTAGATGGAAGAGAATTGCAAGTAGATGGAAGAGTATTGCAAGTAGATGGAAGAGTA
Source organism: Cherax quadricarinatus (assembly GCF_038502225.1). Classification (NCBI taxonomy): domain Eukaryota; kingdom Metazoa; phylum Arthropoda; class Malacostraca; order Decapoda; family Parastacidae; genus Cherax; species Cherax quadricarinatus. The sequence continues at coordinate 2,990,143 of NC_091390.1, forward strand.
TTGCAAGTAGATGGAAGAGTATTGCAAGTAGATGGAAGAGAATTGCAAGTAGATGCAAGAGTATTGCAAGTAGATGGAAGAGTATTGCAAGTAGATGGAAGAGTATTGCAAGTAGATGGAAGAGAATTGCAAGTAGATGGAAGAGAATTGCAAGTAGATGGAAGAGTATTGCAAGTAGATGGAAGAGTATTGCAAGTAGATGGAAGAGAATTGCAAGTAGATGGAAGAGAATTGCAAGTAGATGGATGAGTATTGCAAGTAGATGGAAGAGAATTGCAAGTAGATGGAAGAGTATTGCAAGTAGATGGAAGAGAATTGCAAGTAGATGGAAGAGTATTGCAAGTAGATGGAAGAATATTGCAAGTAGATGGAAGAATATTGCAAGTAGATGGAAGAGTATTGCAAGTAGATGGAAGAGAATTGCAAGTAGATGGAAGAGAATTGCAAGTAGATGGAAGAGTATTGCAAGTAGATGGAAGAGAATTGCAAGTAGATGGAAGAGTATTGCAAGTAGATGGAAGAGAATTGCAAGTAGATGGAAGAGTATTGCAAGTAGATGGAAGAATATTGCAAGTAGATGGAAGAATATTGCAAGTAGATGGAAGAGTATTGCAAGTAGATGGAAGAGTATTGCAAGTAGATGGAAGAGTATTGCAAGTAGATGGAAGAGTATTGCAAGTAGATGGAAGAGAATTGCAAGTAGATGGAAGAGAACTGCAAGTAGATGGAAGAGTATTGCAAGTAGATGGAAGAGAACTGCAAGTAGATGGAAGAGAATTGCAAGTAGATGGAAGAGAATTGCAAGTAGATGGAAGAGAACTGCAAGTAGATGGAAGAGTATTGCAAGTAGATGGAAGAGAATTGCAAGTAGATGGAAGAGTATTGCAAGTAGATGGAAGAGAACTGCAAGTAGATGGAAGAGTATTGCAAGTAGATGGAAGAGAATTGCAAGTAGATGGAAGAGTATTGCAAGTAGATGGAAGAGTATTGCAAGTAGATGGAAGAGTATTGCAAGTAGATGGAAGAGTATTGCAAGTAGATGGAAGAGAATTGCAAGTAGATGGAAGAGAACTGCAAGTAGATGGAAGAGAATTGCAAGTAGATGGAAGAGAATTGCAAGTAGATGGAAGAGAACTGCAAGTAGATGGAAGAGAACTGCAAGTAGATGGAAGAGTATTGCAAGTAGATGGAAGAGAATTGCAAGTAGATGGAAGAGTATTGCAAGTAGATGGAAGAGAATTGCAAGTAGATGGAAGAGTATTGCAAATAGATGAAAGAGTATTGCAAGTAGATGGAAGAGTATTGCAAGTAGATGGAAGAGTATTGCAAGTAGATGGAAGAGAATTGCAAGTAGATGGAAGAGTATTGCAAGTAGATGGAAGAGAATTGCAAGTAGATGGAAGAATATTGCAAGTAGATGGAAGAGAATTGCAAGTAGATGGAAGAGTATTGCAAATAGATGGAAGAGTATTGCAAGTAGATGGAAGAGTATTGCAAGTAGATGGAAGAGTATTGCAAGTAGATGGAAGAGTATTGCAAGTAGATGGAAGAGAATTGCAAGTAGATGGAAGAGTATTGCAAGTAGATGGAAGAGTATTGCAAGTAGATGGAAGAGTGTTGCAAGTAGATGGAAGAGTATTGCAAGTAGATGGAAGAGAATTGCAAGTAGATGGAAAAGTATTGCAAGTAGATGGAAAAGTATTGCAAGTAGATGGAAGAGTATTGCAAGTAGATGGAAGAGAATTGCAAGTAGATGGAAGATTATTGCAAGTAGATGGAAGAGTATTGCAAGTAGATGGAAGAGTATTGCAAGTAGATGGAAGAGTATTGCAAGTAAATGGAAGAGAATTGCACGTAGATGGAAGAGTATTGCAAGTAGATGGAAGAGTATTGCAAGTAGATGGAAGAGTATTGCAAGTAGATGGAAGAGAATTGCAAGTAGATGGAAGAATATTGCAAGTAGATGGAAGAGAACTGCAAGTAGATGGAAGAGTATTGCAAGTAGATGGAAGAGAATTACTTTCAAATCAGCGGCCGTCTCCCACCTAGGTAGAATGCACCAGAAAAGGAGAAACACATTCACCATTACTCAAATGCTGTGTTGCTAGAAGTGTACTTACATAGCAGTTCAACTGACCCTCCAAAGAGCAAAATCCTCAACCCTTCCCAGGAGTGCCATGAGTGTAGGTACTGTATTTTCACCGCCAGGACTCGAGTCCGGCCAACTAACTCTCTTCAGTCTTCACAAAATCTAGAGCACCAGCAGTTTATGGTTACACTATTCTGTAAAGTAACTCCTAGCAGTAGTATGGGTGAGCTGGGAGAGTATCTCCTAGCAGTAGTATGGGTGAGCTGGGAGAGTATCTCCTAGCAGTAGTATGGGTGAGCTGGGAGAGTATCTCCTAGCAGTAGTATGGGATTGCTGGGAGAGTATCTCCTAGCAGTAGTATGGGTGAGCTGGGAGAGTATCTCCTACCAGTAGTATGGGTGAGCTGGGAGAGTATCTCCTAGCAGTAGTATGGGTGAGCTGGGAGAGTATCTCCTAGCAGTAGTATGGGTGAGCTGGGAGAGTATCTCCTAGCAGTAGTATGGGTGAGCTGGGAGAGTATCTCCTAGCAGTAGTATGGGAGAACTGGGAATCTCCTAGCAGTAGTATGGGAGAGCTGGGAGAGTATCTCCTAGCAGTAGTATGGGTGAGCTGGGAGAGTATCTCCTAGCAGTAGTATGGGTGAGCTGGGAGAGTATCTCCTAGCAGTAGTATGGGAGAGCTGGGAGAGTATCTCCTAGCAGTAG
>NC_091390.1:2997935-3037935 GCF_038502225.1 Cherax quadricarinatus
CACTTGGCAGCTTTTTCACCTCCTCCTTGGTTGTGTGCATTTTATCCAACACTTGCTGGTATATCCCTTGTTGGTGTACCTCCCCATCACCCTGTTCTGACTTCCCGGAGTCCTTCCCGTCTCCACTGTAAATACTTCCTTAAATTTTATCTTGAGCTCCTCATATACTTCTTGGTCGTTTCTTGAGCTCCCCACCTTCTTTCCTCAGCCTGATTACCTGGTCCTTGACTGTTGTCTTCCTCCTGATGTGGCTATACAACAGCTTCGGGTCAGACTTGACTTTTGATGCTATGTTGTTTTCGTACTGTCGTTGGGCCTCCCTCCTCTTCTGCACATAATCGTTTCTGGCTCTTGTACTAATCTCTTTGTTTTCCTGAGTCCTTTGTCTTTTTCCATTCTCTGGTGCACTTAGTTTTTGCTTCCCTACACCTTTGGGTAAACCAAGGACTCGTTCTGTTTTTCCCATTATTTCTGTTGCCCTTGGGAACAAACCTTTCCTCTGCCTGCTTGCAATTTGTTGTTACTTATCCCATCATTTCGTTTAATTTCCTACCAATTCTCTTTCCCACTGCACCACCTGCAGGAAGTTCCTCATACCTGTGTGGTCCACTCTTTTGTAGTTTGGCTTTTCCCATCCTACTCCTGTTACCCTCTCCACTTGTAAGTACTATGTATTCAAAGTTCAGAACCAAGTGATCACTAGCTCCAAGGGACATTTCATATGTCATATCCTCATGGTTCGAGCTACTCAGGGTGATCACGAGGTCCAGTCTTGCTGGTTCATCCTCCTCTCTCTCTGGAAGTGTCCCTGACATGATGCATGAGATTTCCAGTACCACATCCATCATCTTGGCTCTCCATGTTTTTTGACCCCCATGTAGCGCCAGGTTTTCCCAATCTCCTTATGATTGAACTCGCCCTTAAGTAGTAGCTTTGCTTTACCCGTGTGAGCTCTTCTGGCCACCTTAGCTAGTGTGTCCACCATTGCTCTGTTGCTCTCTTCATATTCTTCTCTGGGCCTCCTGCAGTTCTGTGGTGGGTTGTACATCACTACAATGACTACCTTATGTCCCCCAGACTGAACTGTACCTACCATGTAGTCCCTTTCGACCATTTCGTCCATTCCATTTCCTCAAATTCCCAATGGTTTTTCATGAGCCGTGCAATGCCTCCTCCCCTTCCTCAGGATCTGATCTCCAGATGGGAAGATTGCATCGTTTATTCCTGTGAGTTTCGTTTCTGTGAGTGCTATAATTTCTGGGAAAGTCTCCTAGATTCTTTCGTGCCACTCTTCACATTTTTTCGTTATTCCATCCTCATTCGTATACGAAACCTTAAGCTTTTCTAAAACTGTGGTCTGGAAGAACGTCGGGGCTGGGGGAGCGGGGCACATGGCAGGAAACTAAGGAGATAGCTGTGGCTTTGGAGTTTGTGATGAGGGGGTTGGGGCAGAGGGTATGTGTGTGTGTGTGTGTGTGTGTGTGTATTCACCTAATTGTGGTTGCAGGGGTCGAGACTCAGCTCCTGGCTACGCCTCTTCACTGATCGCTAGGTCCTTTCTCTCTCTCTGCTTCCCGAGCCTTGTCATACCTCGTCTTAAAGCTATGTATGGTTCCTGCCTCCACTACATCACTTGCTAGGCTGTTGCACTTCCTGACGACTCTATGACTAAAGAAATACTTCCTAACATCTCTTTGACTCATCTGAGTCTTCAACTTCCAATTGTGACCTCTTGTGTCTGTGTCCCATCTCTGGAACATCCTGTCTCTGTCCACCTTATCTATTCCACGCAGTATTTTGTATGTCGTTATCATGTCTCCCCTAACCCTCCTGTCCTGTGTGTGTGCACGTTTGTATTTAATGTATGGAGGAAGAACGTAAGAATGACGACCCGTTCCCAAACATTAAGAAACCTATTTGAAAAGGAATGAAACAGGGAACGTCTGATAGGAACGAGGAACGTCAAAGAGAGAATTAACGTTCAATACAATAAACGAATAAGAACGTTGGAGAGGAGCGTGTGAAGGAAACGTTCTGCTTGACGGAATAGGAACGTTAGGTAAGAAAAAACGTCGAGTACAAAGCGAACGTCTAAAAATAAAAAAAAAACGTTTACGAGAAAACGTTATATGCGATAAGAACGTCTAATAAAAACGGAACGACGCATAGAAAAGGAACGTAAAATGCTCAAGAAACGTCAATATAAAAGAACGTCAATACAAATGGAACGTCAAATACAGGAGGAACGTCGAACGACAAAGGAACAACACTTCAAGACGTTCCATTTCCCTCTGTAAATGTTATGAACGTTCATTAGGGCGTTCAACCTTTGTCACTGAAACAGAAGTTGAAATTGAAGGAACGTAAAGTGTGTGCTGACGCTGCTCTGTTAGTCAGGAAGCAGGACAAGTGTGTGCTGACGCTGCTCTGTTAGTCAGGAAGCAGGACAAGTGTGTGCTGACGCTGCTCTGTTAGTCAGGAAGCAGGACAAGTGTGTGCTGACGCTGCTCTGTCAGTCAGGAAACAGGACAAGTGTGTGCTGACGCTGCTCTGTCAGTCAGGAAACAGGACAAGTGTGTGCTGACGCTGCTCTGTCAGTCAGGAAACAGGACAAGTGTGTGCTGACGCTGCTCTGTCAGTCAGGAAACAGGACAAGTGTGTGCTGACGCTGCTCTGTCAGTCAGGAAACAGGACAAGTGTGTGCTGACGCTGCTCTGTCAGTCAGGAAGCAAGACAAGTGTGTGCTGACGCTGCTCTGTCAGTCAGGAAGCAGGACAAGTGCGTGCTGACGCTGCTCTGTCAGTCAGGAAGCAGGACAAGTGTGTGCTGACGCTGCTCTGTCAGTCAGGAAGCAGGACAAGTGTGTGCTGACGCTGCTCTGTCAGTCAGGAAGCAGGACAAGTGTGTGCTGACGCTGCTCTGTCAGTCAGGAAACAGGACAAGTGCGTGCTGACGCTGCTCTGTCAGTCAGGAAACAGGACAAGTGTGTGCTGACACTTTTGTTAGTCAGGAAAGAGGACAAGTGTGTCCTGACACTGGTGTTTTGTTAGTCAGGAAAGAGGACAAGTGTGTCCTGACACTGGTGTTTTGTTAGTCAGGAAACTTGACAATTATCTCCTGACACATCTCCCCAACCCCCAGTTCCTCCCCACTATCTCCCCTCTTTCCCCACCCCTCCCCAAGCGAATCTCCCCTCCACGAGTACATCTCCCCTTCCCCCTGACAAATGACCCTCCCCAGGGGAGGTAATTCCCCCAGGAGGGCCCAGTAAGTGCCCTAAGTCTAGGGTAATTCCCCCAAGTACCTCTCACGTTCCCTCTCTTCTTTACACCGCAAAAATTCCCCACCGTGTCCCCACCAGCATCCAACGTTGCCAAGTTTATGTACCATACGAGTTTAGCGCATGTTTGTAAAAAATATAATAAAATAATTATTATTATTTCAACTTTATTTTATTACGAATGATACGAGGACAAAATAGAAGAAATAATAATAATAATAATAATAATAATAATAATAATAATAATAATAATAATAATAATAATAATAATATCAGAAATTTCTCTCTCTTTCTCTTTCTCTCTCTCTCTCTTTCTCTCTCTCTCTCTCTCTCTCTCTCTCTCTCTCTCTCTCTCTCTAATAAATCCACATTACTGACACACCTTCCAAATTACCAACAAGGTCGTAAAGTGAGTTATAAATACTAGAGAAGCAGGTAGCAGTGCACGCCCCTGTGCACTCCCCCGGGCGTGCACGGTGCACCTGAGCCCAGCTCTTGATGTAACAACCATCACCTCTCTCTCTCTCTCTCTCTCTTTCACTCACTTTTTCTTACTTTCTCTCTCTTTCTTTCTTTCTCTCTCTAGGAACACCTACTCTCTCTCTCTCTCTCTTTCACTCACTTTTTCTTACTTTCTCTCTCTTACTTTCTTTCTCTCTCTAGGAACACCATTTATTAATCTAGGTAATTTACAAGGTTAGGTTAAGGGTTCCTATCTTAATTTACAAGGTTAGGGTAAGGGTTCCTACCTTAATTTACAAGGTTAGGTTAAGGGTTCCTACCTTAATTTACAAGGTTAGGTTAAGGGTTCCTACCTTAATTTACAAGGTTAGGTTAAGGGTTCCTATCTTAATTTACAAGGTTAGGTTAAGGGTTCCTATCTTAATTTACAAGGTTAGGTTAAGGGTTCCTATCTTAATTTACAAGGTTAGGTTAAGGGTTCCTATCTTAATTTACAAGGTTAGGTTAAGGGTTCCTATCTTAATTTACAAGGTTAGGTTAAGGGTTCCTACCTTAATTTACAAGGCTAGGTTAAGGGTTCCTATGTTAATTTACAAGGTTAGGTTAAGGGTTCCTATCTTAATTTACAAGGTTAGGTTAAGGGTTCCTACCTTAATTTACAAGGTTAGGTTAAGGGTTCCTATCTTAATTTACAAGGTTATGTTAAGGGTTCCTACCTTAATTTACGAGGTTAGGTTAAGAGTTCCTACTTTAATTTACAAGGCTAGGTTAAGGGTACCTACCTTAATTTACAAGGTTAGGTTAAGGGTTCCTATCTTAATTTACAAGGTTAGGTTAAGGGTTCCTACCTTAATTTACAAGGTTAGGTTAAAGGTTCCTACCTTAATTTACAAGGTTAGGTTAAAGGTTCCTACCTTAATTTACAAGGTTAGGTTAAGGGTTCCTACCTTAATTTACAAGGATAGATTAAGAGTTCCTACCTTAATTTACAAGGTTAGGTTAAGGGTTCCTACCTTAATTTACAAGGTTAGGTTAAGGGTTCCTACCTTAATTTACAAGCTAAAAGTTACCTACATTAGTTCTTTTGGAAACTTATTGTCGAGACTAAAGTGAAGAAGTACAAGGGGAAGTTGGAGCCATCTGTGGGCCAGTGATTTTATTTAGTCATCTGGCTTTATATCAGCGATGGTGTTATGCTGTACGAACATGTTCCAGACTCAAGTTATTCTATACACGAATGATATCAGATGAAGTTACGCTTTTTGAGAAAGGTACTGTCGAAGTGTGGGTGGCTGCCCGTCTTGTTGTGTAGATGATGTCTACTCGTGGCTTATGAAGTGCAGCCAAGTTTGATTCCATATCAGTATGGGTCTTGTAAATTGCTGTAAGACCACTCACATATCTCTAGTGTTGAAGGCTCTGCTAAAATTACAAATATATCAAGGCTAGTCTGTGGTGGGGTTCGTCAGGAAATATTTGGATAAGTGGATGTGACCTGACCTGACTAGGTGGGTCATTGGTTTAAGACGAGAGGTGACTTGGACCTGCCTTGCACTGGCCAGTAGGCCTGCTACAGTGCTCCTTCTTTATGTTATGTATAATTAACGAGAATCTTGAGAGGAGCCTAGGCCTACCTTTCCAGTTTGCTATGCCTACCTTGGAACTGAGAGTGAAACTGCAGCCTACGGCTGACTTGGAGAATCTCGTGACGTCATGGCTAGTAGAGACTCTTACTATAAAGTAGCTGGGATGATCTAAGTGTACTACACATGTACACAAGTAACACTGTTGACAGGTCAAGGCGAGAGATGAGTTGTCCTTGGTTCTCTATTCTGTCCACAAGTTGTATATGGGACGGGGACAGGAAATCCAAGACAGTATTGCATGCTTTACGTGTGAGGCCACTTGTAGTCTTGTGGTCTCTACTGTCGAACAGGTACGAGTACACCTGAGTACTGGTAGCTTCTTGGCCACCTTGCTTGCAAGATTTACTTCATGTTTCTTTACACACAGTTTAAAATCAAATTTCACCCCTTGGATAAAGTTGGTAGAATTACCGACAATATGTAAAGTAAAAGGACACAAGTGCAACTAATGTGACATTTTATTGTGGCAACGTTTCGCTCTCCAGGAGCTTTATCAAGCTATTACAAACAATACATGGACACAGAGGGTATATAAAGGCTCGAGTGAGGTGCAATACTAGTGAGGTACCATTTCGATGTTCACTAGTGGTAGTAGTGGTAGTAGTAGTAGTAGTAGCAGTGACAGAAGTAATACAATATGGTAGAGCAATTAATTCGTACATGAGTAAAAAGATATAAAAGCTATTACTTGGGTAACATGAACAGTGAACACATTTACGCATGTAGGAACGACAACCTAAACAACGCCTGTGTACAACACCGAAATTCCACCAATCATCTCATGAAATTCAGAGACGCACAATTAGTGATCAAAGAAACTAATTTCCGCAGACGCAAGTGCCTTGTATCAGCACTGATCGCTGTTTCGAATACAATTAAACAAAACAACGGCAGCTTCACCATCTCCGAAGTCTTAGCAAGAATCCTCCTGAAAACAGTAAACCCTGCCATCACATAGTCTCTCCTGTTATACTACACAAAGCACAGAGAGTGAACACTGAAACAAGCTGCCTCTTTCCAGTCTATATTTGTCCAACCTATTTTTATGTTACCCAAGTAATAACTTTTATATCCTTTTACTCATGTACGAATTAATTGCTCTACCATATTGTATTACTTTTGTCACTACTACTACCACTACTACTACTACTACCACCACCACTAGTGAACATAGAAATGGTACCTCACTAGTATTGCACCTCTCTGAGCCTACATATACCCTCTGTGTCCATGTATTGTTTGTAATGGCTTGATAAAGCTCCTGGAGAGTGAAACGTTGCCACAATAAATGTCACATTAGTTGCACTTGTGTCCTTTTACTTTACATACCCCTTGGATAGCCGCCTCATAAATGGGTACCAACATTCATCCAGCCATTCGTTCGGCTGCTCCAGCATTACCATCAATGGTACCTAGAGACCATTTGTGTCATTTCGGAAGCAATGGTAACGTGCCATCGTTCTATTAATAAATTTTAAAGAACTATTGATCCTGCCTATCTAGTTCCTTCTTATTTTGACAGCAGCTGTCTTGATATTCCTTCTAATAGGTGGTGTGCAGGTGACAGGAGAGTAGCCTCCTGTTACCTGCACTTGTGTTTTGGTGCTGATTCAACAGCTGATTTCTGTTGCTGAGTTTGATGATTATATTCCTTGTGGGCTCCTCCCTGGGCTGTGTTGGTGGGAGATGAGACTGCCGTGGGAGGCTGCCTCTTACTCTCCCACGGTCTTGTCCCCTTCCTTGTTCAAACCTGCTAGATATATCCACGCTAATCGTGCCTTTGTGAACCAGTTCACTTACAGTGTTGGTCAGCTGGATGTTAACTATGACAGTCAATGGTGGAGAAGAACCTGAATTGTGGTTAACACATGGAACACTGATGCTAAATGTACCAGTAAGTGTTGGAACACTGGTGTCAGGTGTTCTGTTTGGTGAAGGACGAGAGCTGACAGACGCAAGACTTGCTCTGTTGATGGATAACGAATCTGTTTCCTCTACGGTGGCCAAATGAGTATTGGTAGTTTTGGGTTCTGTCTGTACAGTTCCAGCGCTAACAGATTCCCACCAGTCTTTAGCTGTTGTATTTATCCCAGTGTGATAATTTCAGGACTTGTCAACAGTTAAGCAACCTGTCGCTTTATTAAGATCTAGTTATCTACGATAGTTAGAAGCCAATCTAGTGATGTTAGGAGCTCACGAAGTAACTACCTTCGATAAAATATCTTGGTTACAACAGTACAACGCAAGACTCACGAAATCGTAATGACACGATTGCTAACAAACCATACCATTGGTGGGGTTAGAACCCGCGATCAGAGACTCATAAAACTCCAGACCGACGCGTTAACCACTGGACCAGCTGGCTGGCCCAGTTATATTTCTACACCATAGGAAGGTTAGCATAGGTTCCTATTGTGAAGCTAGTTAGCCCAGTGGCTAACCCGTCGGTCTGGAGTTTTGACACACGCTGATCGCGGGTTCTAACCCCACCCGTGGGGTAGTATATACCAGTAAGTCATTGATGTCATTTAGGTAAACAGACCTAAATGACATCAATGACATACTGGTTTATACTACCAGGATGCGACCCACACCAGTCGACTAACACCCAGGTACCTATTTTTATGGTAGGTAAACAGGGACAGCAAGAGTCTTAAGGAAACACGTCCTAAAGTTTCCACCCGTACCGAGGATCGAACCACGGACCTTAGTGTGTGAGCTAAGTGCGCTATCAACCCAGCTACGAGACACCTACCCACATGTCACAGGTTCCTGGGTGTCTGTCAGGTCCCTTAGATAACACATCTGGCTACATCAGAAGCCGCCTCCTATCATTAAGACACGTGTCTTAATCATCACCTTATAAGACATGTCTTAATTATCACCTTATAAGACATGTCTTAATTATCACCTTATAAGACATGTCTTAATTATCACCTTATAAGACATGTGTCTTAATTATCACCTTATAAGACATGTCTTAATTATCACCTTATAAGACATGTCTTAATTATCACCTTATAAGGCATGTGTCTTAATTATCACCTTATAAGACATGTCTTAATTATCACCTTATAAGACATGTCTTAATTATCACCTTATAAGACATGTCTTAATTATCACCTTATAAGACACGTGTCTTAATCATCACCTTATAAGACACGTGTCTTAATCATCACCTTATAAGACATGTGTCTTAATTATCACCTTATAAGACATGTGTCTTAATTATCACCTTATAAGACATGCCTCTTAATTATCACCTTATAAGACACGTGTCTTAATTATCACCTTATAAGACACGTGTCTTAATTATCACCTTATAAGACACGTGTCTTAATTATCACCTTATAAGACACGTGTCTTAATTATCACCTTATAAGACACGTGTCTTAATTATCACCTTATAAGACACGTGTGTTAATTATCACCTTATAAGACACGTGTCTTAATTATCACCTTATAAGACACGTGTCTTAATCATCACCTTATAAGACACGTGTCTTAATTATCACCTTATAAGACACGTGTCTTAATCATCACCTTATAAGACACGTGTCTTAATTATCACCTTATAAGACACGTGTCTTAATCATCACCTTATAAGACACGTGTCTTAATCATCACCTTATAAGACACGTGTCTTAATTATCACCTTATCAACATTTCATACCATTTTCAGCACCGTGGAAGCTGTGTTGCAGTAGTTGCAACACTGAACTCCAGTGTTGCAACACAGTGTTGCCAGGCATATCTCAGACAACACTCCAGATGTGCCTGGCCTCTCATGTGCCCTCAAACACTGCAATAAGAACATGAGAATGGAGGAACACTGCAGAAGGTCTACTGGCCCATACAAGGCAGGTCCTTATCAAAACGACCTCTACCCAAAGCTACCCAAGAATTTACTCTTGTACCCAATAGCATTCAGGACGATAACCAGATAGTGAGTGTAATGTTGCGACTCCCCGAAAAGTTCGCAAGATTACGATAAAATTATGCGAGAGAGCGAGCGAGAGAGAGAGAGAGAGAGAGAGAGAGAGAGAGAGAGAGAGAGAGAGAGAGAGAGAGAGAGAGAGAGAGAGAGCGAGAGAGAGAGAGAGGAGAGCGAGAGATACTGAGAGAGAGCGAGAGAGAGAGAGAGAGAGAGAGAGAGAGAGAGAGAGAGGGAGAGAGAGACAACAGACAGACAGGCAGAGAGGAGAGACAGAGAGAGAGAGAGAGGAGGCAGGTGAGGCAGAGAGAGAGACAGAGAGAGGGAGACGAGTTTCACTCTCTCTCGCTGTATACGCCTTTGTGGTTTAGCGCTCTTTGATTATAATAATTCTCTCTCTGTCTCTCTCTCTCTCTCTCTCTCTCTCTGTCTCTCTCTCTCTCTGTCTCTCTCTCTGTCTCTCTCTCTCTCTCTCTCTCTCCCCTGGAGGGAACGGGATGCAATCAAGTGTGATCCGAGGAAGGTGAAAATAGCTCCAGTTTCATGGATCAAAAGCCCTCAACCAACAATCAGACTTTCCATTAAAAATGAAATAATTCTAATAATAATTCTAATAATAATAATAATAATTCTAATAATAATAAATCTAATAATTCTAATAATAATAATAATAATTCTAATAATAATAATAATAATAATAATAATAATAATTCTAATAATAATAATAATAATAATAATAATAATAATAAAGTAACGAGCCAGTGTAACCAACGAGACGTTATTAGCAGCTCGTTTATCATATCAATTAACGCAACACGTTAATGTGCAGTGTCATAGCTAGTAGACTGCGTTGTATTAGTAGACGGTGCCGTGGCTAGCAGATCTGGTGCCAGGGCTACAGATTTGCGTTGTATTAGTAGACGTTGCTGTAAATAGTAGACGGTGCTGTGGCTAGTAGATTGCGTTGTAATAGTAGACGGTGTTGTGGCTAGACGGAAGTGGCTAGTAGATTGCAAGTGTTGTGGCTGCAGACGGTGTTGTAATAGTAGACTAAAAGGTATTGTAGTAGACGGTGTTGTTGTGGCTAGTAGACGGTGCTGTGGCTAGTAGACGGTCTTAGTTGTGGCTAGATGGTGTTGTGGCTAGTAGACGGGTGTTGTGGCTAGTAGACGGTGTTGCCGGCTAGTAGACAGGCAAGCCAGGCTTGTAGACGGTGCTGCTGTGGCTAGTAGACGGTGTTGCTGTGGCTAGTAAAACTGGTGTTGTTGCTAGTAGACGGTGTTGTGGCTAGTAGATTTGGTGTTACAAATAGGACGGTGTTGTGGCTAGTAGACGGTGTTGTGGCTATAGACGGTGTTGTGGCTAGTAGACGATGTTGCTGTGGCTAGTAGACGGTGCTGCTGTAATAGTAGACGGTGTTGTTGTACAGACGGTGCTGTTGCATAGTAGACGGTGTTGCTGTGGCTAGTAGACGGGAGTTGGGCAGGCTAGTAGACGGTGTTGTAATAGTAGATGGTGTTAGGCTAGTACACGGTGTTGCTGTATTAGCAGATCTGGTGTCAAGGTAATAGTACTGCGCTGCCGTGGCTAGTAGATCTGGTGCTGGTGGCTAGTAGACGGTGCGTTGTGGCTAGTAGACGGCGTTGTGGCCAGTAGATCAGCGTTGTGGCTTAGTAGACGGTGCTGCTTCGTATTAGTAGACTCGTGTTGTTGTGGCTAGTAGACGGTGTTGTGGCTAGTAGACGGTGTTGTGGCTAGGTAGACGGTGTTGTATTAGAATATATTGCGTTGTATTAGCAGACGGTGTTGTATTAGCAGACGGTGTTGTAATAGTAGACGGTGCTGCGGGGGCTAGTAGACGTTGTGGCTAGCAGATGGGTGCGTTGTAATAGTAGACGGTGTTGTGGCTAGGGATGTGCTGCTGTACTATAGATCGCGTTGTATTAGTAGATTGGTGCGTATTAGTAGATCGTTGCTGTGGCTGCAGACGGTGTTACGCGGTAGATCTATGTTGTATTAGTAGACGGTGTTGTGGCTAGACGGTGTTATGGCTTAGTAGACGGTGTTGCTGTGGCTAGTAGACGGTGCTGCTGTGGCTAGTAGACGCAAAGTTGTTGTGGGCTTATAGACGGTGTTGCTATTAGTAGACGGAGTTGTTGTATTAGTGACGGTGTTGTGGCTAGTAGACGGTGTTGTGGCTAGTACACTTTGTGTTGCTGTGGCTAGTAGACGGTGTTGCTGTGGTCAGTAGACGGTGTTGTGGCTAGTAGACGGTGTCGTATTAGCAGATCGGTGCCGTGGCTAGTGACGGTGTTGTGGCTAGTAGACGTTGTTGTGGCTAGTAGATCGGTGTTGCTGTGGCTAGTAGACGGTGCTACGGCCAGTATGACGGTGTTGCTGTGGCTGCAGATGCTGCGGCTTAGTAGACGGTGTTGCTGTGGCTAGTAGACGGTGTTGCTGTGGCTAGTAGACGGTGCTGCTGTATGGTAGATTGTTGTTAGTAGACGGTGTTGTAATAGTAGACGGTGTTGTGGCTAGTAGACGGTGCTGTGGCTAGTAGATCTGCGCTGTGGCTAGTAGACGGTGTTGCTGTGGCTAGATGTGTTGCTGTGGCTAATATACGGTGTTGTGGCTAGTAGACGGTGTTGTGGCTAGTAGACGTTGTGTGGCTGGTAGACGGTGTTGCTGTATGGTAGACGAAGTTGCTGTGGCCAGTAGACGGTGTTGCTGCAACTAGCAGACTGGTGCTGCACATTGGGTGACTGCGTTGCTGTGGCTAGTAGACGGTGTTGTTGTATTAGTAGACTTGCGTTGCTGTATTAGTAGACGGTGCTGCTGTATTAGTAGATCGTGCCAGTTGCTAGCAGACGGTGTTGCTGTGCCAGTAGATCTGGTGCTGTTGGGTGGCTAGCAGACTGCGTTGTTGTAATAGTAGATCTGGTGCTGTGTGGCCAGTAGACGGTGCTGTTGTGGCTAGTAGACGGTGCTGCTGTAATAGTAGACTTGCGGGTTAGGCTAGTAGACGGTGGAAGCAGGGCTAGTGGTGATTGGTGTTGCTGTATTAGTAGACGGTGCTGTGGCTTAGCAGGATCTATGCCGTACTAGCAGATCTGGTGCCATGTGCCGGTATCTGCGTGCTGCTGTGGCCAGTAGATCGCGTTGTGGCTAGTAGATCTGCGTTGCATTATAGATTCGCGCTGCTGTAATAGTAGACGGTGCTGGTTGCATTAGTAGATCTGGTGCTGTGGCTAGCAGATCGCAGTGTTGTACTAGCAGACTCCGTGCTGTGGCCAGTAGATCTGCGCCGCTGCACAGCACGTGCTGCGGCCAGTAGATCTGCGTTGCGGCTTGCAGATCTGCGCCGCTGCGCCAGCAGATCTGGTGCTCGCACAGTAGATCTGCGTTGCGGCCAGTAGACTGCGGTTGCTGGGTGGCCAGTAGACCTGCGCTGTAATAGCAGATCGCGTTGCTGCGGCTAGTAGAGACGGCGTTGTGGCTAGTAGACGGTGTTGCTGTGGCTAGTAGACGGTGCCAGGCTAGTAGATCGTGTTGTGGCTAGTAGACGGTAAGTGTGGCTAGTAGATTGTGTTGTGGCTATAGACGGTGTTGCGGCTAGTAGGACGGTGTTGCTGTGGCTAGTAGGACGGTGTTGGTGGCTAGTAGACGTGTTGTGGCTAGTAGACGGTGTTGTGGCTAGTAGTCGGTGTTGTGGCTAGTAGACGGTGTTGTGGCTAGTAGACGGTGTTGTGGCTAGTAGACGGTGTTGGTTGTACTAGTAAACGGTGTTGCTGTATTAGTAAACGGTGTTGCTGTATTGGTAGACGGTAGTTGCTGTGGCTAGTAGACGGTGTTGTGGCTAGTACACGGTGTTGTGGCTTAGTACACGGTGTTGCTGTGGCTAGTAGACGGTGTTGCTGTGGCTAGTAAACTGTGTTGTATAGTAGACGGTGTTGCTGTATTAGTAGACGGTGCTTTGTGGCCAGTAGACGGTGCTGCTGTGGCTAGTAGGACGGTGTTGTGGCTAGTAGACGGTGTTGCTGTGGCTAGTAGGACGGTGTTGCTGTGGCTAGTAGACGGTGTTGTAGCTAGTAGACGGTGTTGTGAGTTAGTAGACGGTGTTGTGCTATAGACGGTGTTGCTGTGGCTTAGTAGACGTTGTTGTGGCTAGTAGATCGTGTTGCTGTGGCTAGCAGACGTTGCTGTGGCTAGTAGACGGTGTTGTGGCTAGTAGATGGTGTTGTGGCTAGTAGACGGTGCTGCTGTGGCCAGTGGTGACTTCGTGCTGCTGTGGTGCAGTAGACGGCGTTGTATTAGCAGATCGCGTTGCATTAGCAGACGGTGTTGTGGCTAGTAGATCGTACAGGCTAGTAGACGGTGTTGCTGTGGCTTAGTATAAGACTCTGGTGTTGCTGTATTAGCAGACGGTGTTGCTGTAACTAGTAGACGGTGCTGCTGTGGCTAGTAGACGGTGTTGTTGTGGTTAGCAGACGGTGTTGTTGTGGCTAGTGACGTGTTGCTAAGCTAGTAGACGGTGTTGCTGTGGCTAGTAGACGGTGTTGCTGTTGCTAGTAGACGGTGTTGCTGTAATAGTAGACTTAAAAGGTTGCGGCTAGTAGACGGTGTTGTTGTGGCTAGTAGGATTTGGTGTTGTTGTGGCTAGTAGATCGGTGTTGTTGTGGCTAGTAGACTGCGTTGCTGTGGCTAGTAGACGGTGCTGTGGCTAGCAGACGGTGCTGTGGCTAGTAGATCTGGTGTTGTGGCTAGTAGACGGCGTTGTGGCTAGTAGATCGGTGTTGTGGCTAGTAGACGGTGTGTTGTGGCTAGTAGACGGTGTTGCTGTGGCTAGTGGTGGACGGTGTTGCTGTGGTTAGTAGATTTGTGTTGTGGCTAGTAGACGGTGTTGTATTAGTAGACGGTGTTGCTGTGGCTAGTAGACGGTGTTGTGGCTAGCAGACGGTGTTGTATTAGTAGGACGGTGTTGTGGCTAGTAGACGGTGTTGCTGTGTCTAGTAGACGGTGTTGCTGTATTAAAGTAGACGGTGTTGCTGTGGCTAGTAGACGGTGTTGTGGCTAGTAGACGGTGTTGCTGCATAGTAGGACGGTGTTGTGGCTAGCAGACTTGCGTTGCTGTGGCTAGCAGACGGTAAGCTGTATTGTAGACGGTTGCTGTGGCTAGTAGAGACTGTAAAAGCGCGGTGGCTAGTAGACGGTGTTGTGGCTAGTAGACTGTGTTGCTGTGTCTAGTAGACGGTGTTGTGGCTAGTAGACGGTGTTGTGGCTAGTAGATGCAGGTTACAAGGTAAGCTAGTAGACGGTGTTGTGGGCTAGTAGACGGTGTTGTGGCTAGACGGTGTTGTGGCTAGTAAACGGTGTTGCTGTGGCTAGTAGACGGTGTTGTGGCTAGTAGACGTGTTACTAGTAGACGGTGTTGCTGTGGCTAGTAAACGGTGTTGCTGTGGCTAGTAAAACGGTGCGTTGCTGTGGCTAGTAGACGGTGTGTTGCTGTGGCTAGTAGACGGGCAGCTAGTACACGGTGTTGTGCTAGCACACGGTGTTGCTGTATAGTAGACGGTGTTGCTGTATTAGTAGACGGCGTTGTGGCTAGACGGTGTTGCTGTGGCTAGTAAACGGTGTTAAAATAGTAGATTTGCGGTTAAGGTGGTTAGTAGACGGTGCCAGGCCAGTAGACGGTGTTGCTGTGGCTAGTAGACGGTATGGCTAGTAGACGGTGTTGCTGTATTAGTAGACGGTGTTGCTGTATTAGTAGACGGTGTTGCTGTATTAGTAGACGGTGTTGTAGCTAGTAGACGGTGTTGTACAGTATGGTGGTTGCTGTGGCCAGTAGACGGTGTCAGGCTAGCAGACGGCGTTGCTGTGGCTGGTAGACGGTGTTGTGTTATAGACGGTGCTGTGGCTAGTAGACGTTGTAATAGACGGTGCCGTGGCTAGTAGACGGTGTTGTTGCTGCGGCTAGTAGATTTGCAAGCCAGGCTAGTAGACGGTGTTGCGGCTAGTAGACGGTGCTGCTGTGGCTAGTAGACGGTGCTGGTGGCTAGTAGACGGTGTTGTGGCTAGTAGACGGCGTTGCTGTGGCTAGTAGACGGCGTTGCTGTGGCTAGTAGACGGTGCTGCTGTGGCTAGTAGACGGTGCTGCTGCATAGTAGGACGGTGTTGTTGCTAGTAGATCGGCGTTGTGGGCTAGTAGACGGCGTTGTGCTTAGTAGACTGTGTTGCTGTGGCCAGTAGATCTGGTGCTGCTGTGGCTAGTAAGATCTGGTGCTCTGTACTAGTAGATCTGGTGCTGCTGTGGCTAGCAGATCTGCGCTACGTGGCCAGTGATTGCGTTTTGGCTAGCAGACGGTGTTGTGGCTTAGCAGACGTGTTGTAATAGTAGATCGGTGCTGTGGCTAGTAGACGTGCTGCTGTGGCCAGTAGACGGTGTTGCTGTATTAGTAGATCGGTGTTGTGGCTAGTAGACCTGCGTTGCTGTGGCTAGTAGACGGTGTTGTGGGCTAGTAGACTATGTTGCTGGGTGTATTAGCAGATCTATGCTGTAATAGTAGACGGTGTTGCTGTGGCTAGTAGACGGTGCTGCTGCGCTAGTAGACGGTGTTGTAATAGCAGACGGTGCGCCGGCTAGTAGACGGTGTTGCTGTGGCTAGTAGACGGTGTTGTGGCTGGTAGACGGTGTTGTGGCTAGTAGATTTCGTGTGTTGTGGCTAGTAAACGGTGTTGCTGTGGCTAGTAGGACGGTGTTGTTGTGGCTAGTAGACGGTGTTGTGGCTAGTAGACGGTGTTGCTGTGGCTAGTAAACGGTGCTGCTGTATTAGTAAACGTGTTGCTGCGGCTAGTAGACGGTGTTGCTGTATTAGTAGACGGTGTTGTATGAAGTACACGGTGTTGTGGCTAGTACACGGTGCTGCTGTGGCTAGTAGACGGTGTTGGCGGTGGCTAGTAAACGGTGTTGTGGCTAGTAGACGGTGTTGCTGTGTTAGTACACGGTGTTGTGGCTAGTAGACGGTGTTGCTGTGGCTAGTAGACGGTGTTGTGGCTAGTAGACGGTGTTGTTGTGGCTAGTAGACGGTGTTGCTGTGGCTAGTAGACGGTGCTTGGTTGCGCTAGTAGACTCTGTGCGTTGTAGCCAGTAGATCGCGTTGTGGCCAGACGGTGCGCTGTATAAATAGACGTTGTTGTGGGCTGAGACGCAGGTTGCTGTGGCTAGTAGACGTTGCTGTGGCACAGTAGGACGGTGTTGTGCTTTAGTAGACGGCGTTGTGGCTAGTAGATCGTGGTTGCTGTGGCTAGTATCTGCGTTGCTGTATAAGTAGACGGTGCTGCCGTGGCTAGTAGATCGTGTTGTGGCTTAGTAGACGGTGCTGTAATAGTAGATTTATGCTGTTACTAGTATCTGCGTTGCTGCAATAGTAGACGGTGTTAAGGTATTAGTAGACGGTGTTGCTGCAACTAGCAGACGGTGCCGCTGGTGGCCAGCAGACGCGTTGTTGTATGGTAGACGGTGTTGTTGTGGCTTAGTAGACGGCGTTGCTGTGGCGAAGAGAGATCGCGTTGCCGTGGCCAGTAGACGGTGCTTGCTGTGGCTAGGTAGATCGCGTTGCTGTGGCTAGTAGGACGGCGTTGCTGTGGCTAGCAGACGCAGTTGTCGCCAGCAGACGGTGCTGTCAGGCCAGTAGACCGTGCGCCGCATTAGCAGACGTTGCATAGTAGACGGCGTTGCATTAGCAGACGGTGCTCTGTGGCCAGTAGACGTGCGTTGTGGCCAGCAGACGGTGCTGTGGCTAGTAGACGGTGTTGCTGTAATAGTAGACGGTGCTGCAAACAGTAGGACGGTGTTGTAAATAGTAGACTATGCTGTAGCTAGTAGACGGTGCTGTGGCCAGTAGACTTCGTGCTGCTGCGGCTAGATCTGCGTTGCTGTGATAGTAGATCTGCGTTGTAGCTAGTAGACGTGTCAGGCTAGTAGACGGTGTCAGGCTAGGTGGTGACTTGGTGTTACTGCATTAGTAGATGTGTTGTATTAGTAGATCTGCGTTGTATGGCAGACGGTGTTGTATTAGTAGACGGTGCTGCTAAAAGTTCAGTATCTGGTGCTGTCGCCATAGATGCCGCTGTATTAGTAGATCTGCGTTGCTGCATGAAGTAGACTTGGTGTTGTGGCTAGTAGACTATGTTAAGGTGGCTAGTAGATTTAAAAGCGGTGGCTAGTAGATCTGCGTGTTGCTGTGGCTAGTAGACGGTGTTGCTGTGGCTAGTAGACGGTGTTGTGGCTAGTAGACGGTGTTGTGGCTAGTAGACGGTGTTGCTGTGGCTAGTAGACGGTGTTGTGGCTAGTAGACGGTGTTGTGGCTAGTAGACGGTGTTGCTGTGGCTAGTAGACGGTGTTGTGGCTAGTAGACGGTGTTGTGGCTAGTAGACGGTGTTGTGGCTAGTAGACGGTGTTGCTGTGGCTAGTAGACGGTGTTGTGGCTAGTAGACGGTGTTGTGGCTAGTAGACGGTGTTGCTGTGGCTAGTAAACGGTGTTGCTGTGGCTAGTAAACGGTGTTGCTGTGGCTAGTAGACGGTGTTGCTGTGGCTAGTAGACGGTGTTGTGGCTAGTACACGGTGTTGTGGCTAGTACACGGTGTTGCTGTGGCTAGTAGACGGTGTTGCTGTGGCTAGTAGACGGTGTTGTGGCTAGTAGACGGTGTTGCTGTGGCTAGTAAACGGTGTTGTGGCTAGTAGACGGTGTTGCTGTGGTTAGTAGACGGTGTTGTGGCCAGTAGACGGTGTTGCTGTGGCTAGTAGACGGTGTTGTGGCTAGTAGACGGTGTTGCTGTGGCTAGTAGACGGTGTTGCTGTGGCTAGTAGACGGTGTTGCTGTGGCTAGTAGACGGTGTTGTAGCTAGTAGACGGTGTTGTGGCTAGTAGACGGTGTTGCTGTGGCTAGTAGACGGTGTTGCTGTGGCTAGTAGACGGTGTTGTGGCTAGTAGACGGTGTTGCTGTGGCTAGTAGACGGTGTTGTGGCTAGTAGACGGTGCTGTGGCTAGTAGACGGTGTTGTGGCTAGTAGACGGTGTTGTGGCTAGTAGACGGTGTTGCTGTGGCTAGTAGACGGTGTTGTGGCTAGTAGACGGTGTTGCTGTGGCTAGTAGACGGTGTTGCTGTGGCTAGTAGACGGTGTTGTGGCTAGTAGACGGTGTTGCTGTGGCTAGTAGACGGTGTTGCTGTGGCTAGTAGACGGTGTTGCTGTGGCTAGTAGACGGTGTTGCTGTGGCTAGTAGACGGTGTTGTGGCTAGTAGACGGTGTTGTGGCTAGTAGACGGCGTTGTGGCTAGTAGACTGTGTTGCTGTGGCTAGTAGACGGTGTTGCTGTGGCTAGTAGACGGTGTTTCTGTGGCTAGTAGACGGTGTTGCTGTGGCTAGTAGACGGTGTTGCTGTGGCTAGTAGACGGTGTTGTGGCTAGTAGACGGTGTTGTGGCTAGTAGACGGTGTTGTGGCTAGTAGACGGTGTTGTGGCTAGTAGACGTTGTGGCTAGTAGACGGTGTTGTGGCTAGTAGACGGTGTTGCTGTGGCTAGTAGACGGTGTTGCTGTGGCTAGTAGACGGTGTTGCTGTGGCTAGTAGACGGTGTTGTTGTGGCTAGTAGACGGTGTTGTTGTGGCTAGTAGACGGTGTTGTGGCTAGTAGACGGTGTTGCTGTGGCTAGTAGACGGTGTTGTGGCTAGTAGACGGTGTTGTGGCTAGTAGACGGTGTTGCTGTGGCTAGTAGACGGTGTTGCTGTGGCTAGTAGACGGTGTTGTGGCTAGTAGACGGTGTTGTGGCTAGTAGACGGTGTTGTTGTGGCTAGTAGACGGTGTTGCTGTGGCTAGTAGACAGTGTGGCTAGTAGACGGTGTTGCTGTGGCTAGTAGTCAGTGGTGTTGTGGCTAGTAGACAGTGTTGTTGTGGCTAGTAGACGGTGTTGTGGCTAGTAGACGGTGTTGTAGCTAGTAGACGGTGTTGCTGTGGCTAGTAGACGGTGTTGCTGTGGCTAGTAGACGGTGTTGTGGCTAGTAGACGGTGTTGTGGTTAGTAGACAGTTGTTGTGGCTAGTAGACAGTGTTGTTGTGGCTAGTAGACAGTGTTGCTGTGGCTAGTAGACGGTGTTGTGGCTAGTAGACGGTGTTGCTGTGGCTAGTAGACAGTGTTGTTGTGGCTAGTAGACAGTGTTGTTGTGGCTAGTAGACAGTGTTGTTGTGGCTAGTAGACGGTGTTGTGGCTAGTAGACGGTGTTGCTGTGCCTAGTAGACAGTGTTGTTGTGGCTAGTAGACGGTGTTGCTGTGGCTAGTAGACAGTGTTGCTGTGGCTAGTAGACGGTGTTGTTGTGGCTAGTAGACAGTGTTGTTGTGGTTAGTAGACGGTGTTGCTGTGGCTAGTAGACATTGTTGTGGCTAATAGACGGCGTTGCTGTGGCTAGTAGACGGTGTTCCTGTGGCTAGTAGACATTGTTGTGGCTAGTAGACGGTGTTGCTGTGGCTAGTAGACGGTGTTGTTGTGGCTAGTAGACGGTGTTGCTGTGGCTAGTAGACATTGTTGTGGCTAGTAGACATTGTTGTGTCTAGTAGACGGCGTTGCTGTGGCTAGTAGACGGTGTTGTGGCTAGTAGACAGTGTTGTTGTGGCTAGTAGACGGTGTTGCTGTGGCTAGTAGACATTGTTGTGGCTAATAGACGGCGTTGCTGTGGCTAGTAGACGGTGTTGCTGTGGCTAGTAGACATTGTTGTGGCTAGTAGGCGGTGTTGCTGTGGCTAGTAGACGGTGTTGTTGTGGCTAGTAGACGGTGTTGCTGAGGCTAGTAGACGGTGTTTCTGTGGCTAGTAGACATTGTGTTGGCTAGTAGACATTGTTGTGGCTAATAGACGGCGTTGCTGTGGCTAGTAGACGGTGTTGCTGTGGCTATTAGACGGTGTTGCTGTGGCTAGTAGACATTGTTGTGGCTAGTAGACATTGTTGTGGCAAGTAGACGGCGTTGCTGCGGCTAGTAGACGGTGTTGCTGTGGCTAGTAGACGGTGTTGTGGCTAGTAGACAGTGTTGCTGTGGCTAGTAGACATTGTTGTGGCTAATAGACGGCGTTGCTGTGGCTAGTAGACGGTGTTGCTGTGGCTAGTAGACATTGTTGTGGCTAGTAGACGGTGTTGCTGTGTCTAGTAGACGGTGTTGTTGTGGCTAGTAGACGGTGTTGCTGAGGCTAGTAGACGGTGTTGATGTGGCTAGTAGACATTGTTGTGGCTAGTAGACATTGTTGTGGCTAGTAGACGGCGTTGCTGTGGCTAGTAGACGGTGTTGCTGAGGCTAGTAGACGGTGTTGCTGTGGCTAGTAGACATTGTTGTGGCTAGTAGACATTGTTGTGGCTAATAGACGGCGTTGCTGTGGCTAGTAGACATTGTTGTGGCTAGTAGAGGGTGTTGCTGAGGCTAGTAGACGGTGTTGCTGTGGCTAGTAGACGGTGTTGTGGCTAGTAGACGGTGTTGTGGCTAGTAGACGGTGTTGTTGTGGCTAGTAGACAGTGTTGCTGTGGCTAGTAGACAGTGTGGCTAGTAGACGGTGTTGCTGTGGCTAGTAGACAGTGTTGTTGTGGCTAGTAGACAGTGTTGTTGTGGCTAGTAGACGGTGTTGTGGCTAGTAGACGGTGTTGTAGCTAGTAGACGGTGTTGCTGTGGCTAGTAGACGGTGTTGCTGTGGCTAGTAGACGGTGTTGTGGCTAGTAGACGGTGTTGTGGTTAGTAGACAGTTGTTGTGGCTAGTAGACAGTGTTGTTGTGGCTAGTAGACAGTGTTGTTGTGGCTAGTAGACAGTGTTGCTGTGGCTAGTAGACGGTGTTGTGGCTAGTAGACGGTGTTGCTGTGGCTAGTAGACAGTGTTGTTGTGGCTAGTAGACAGTGTTGTTGTGGCTAGTAGACAGTGTTGTTGTGGCTAGTAGACGGTGTTGTGGCTAGTAGACGGTGTTGCTGTGCCTAGTAGACAGTGTTGTTGTGGCTAGTAGACGGTGTTGCTGTGGCTAGTAGACAGTGTTGCTGTGGCTAGTAGACGGTGTTGTTGTGGCTAGTAGACAGTGTTGTTGTGGTTAGTAGACGGTGTTGCTGTGGCTAGTAGACATTGTTGTGGCTAATAGACGGCGTTGCTGTGGCTAGTAGACGGTGTTCCTGTGGCTAGTAGACATTGTTGTGGCTAGTAGACGGTGTTGCTGTGGCTAGTAGACGGTGTTGTTGTGGCTAGTAGACGGTGTTGCTGTGGCTAGTAGACATTGTTGTGGCTAGTAGACATTGTTGTGTCTAGTAGACGGCGTTGCTGTGGCTAGTAGACGGTGTTGTGGCTAGTAGACAGTGTTGTTGTGGCTAGTAGACGGTGGTGCTGTGGCTAGTAGACATTGTTGTGGCTACTAGACGGCGTTGCTGTGGCTAGTAGACGGTGTTGCTGTGGCTAGTAGACTTTGTTGTGGCTAGTAGGCGGTGTTGCTGTGGCTAGTAGACGGTGTTGTTGTGGCTAGTAGACGGTGTTGCTGAGGCTAGTAGACGGTGTTTCTGTGGCTAGTAGACATTGTGTTGGCTAGTAGACATTGTTGTGGCTAATAGACGGCGTTGCTGTGGCTAGTAGACGGTGTTGCTGTGGCTATTAGACGGTGTTGCTGTGGCTAGTAGACATTGTTGTGGCTAGTAGACATTGTTGTGGCAAGTAGACGGCGTTGCTGCGGCTAGTAGACGGTGTTGCTGTGGCTAGTAGACGGTGTTGTGGCTAGTAGACAGTGTTGCTGTGGCTAGTAGACATTGTTGTGGCTAATAGACGGCGTTGCTGTGGCTAGTAGACGGTGTTGCTGTGGCTAGTAGACATTGTTGTGGCTAGTAGACGGTGTTGCTGTGTCTAGTAGACGGTGTTGTTGTGGCTAGTAGACGGTGTTGCTGAGGCTAGTAGACGGTGTTGATGTGGCTAGTAGACATTGTTGTGGCTAGTAGACATTGTTGTGGCTAGTAGACGGCGTTGCTGTGGCTAGTAGACGGTGTTGCTGAGGCTAGTAGACGGTGTTGCTGTGGCTAGTAGACATTGTTGTGGCTAGTAGACATTGTTGTGGCTAATAGACGGCGTTGCTGTGGCTAGTAGACATTGTTGTGGCTAGTAGAGGGTGTTGCTGAGGCTAGTAGACGGTGTTGCTGTGGCTAGTAGACATTGTTGTGGCTAATAGACGGCGTTGCTGTGGCTAGTAGACAGTGTTGTTGTGGCCAGTAGACATTGTTGTGGCTAGTAGACAGTGTTGTTGTGGCTAGTAGACAGTGTTGTTGTGGCCAGTAGACATTGTTGTGGCTAGTAGACAGTGCTGTTGTGGCCAGTAGACAGTGTTGTTGTGGCCAGTAGACAGTGTTTTTGTGGCTGGTAGACAGTTGTTGTTGTGGCTAGTAGACAGTGTTCCTGTGGCTAGTAGACAGTTGTTGCTGTGGCTAGTAGACAGTGTTTTGGCTAGTAGACAGTTGTTGCTGTGGCTAGTAGACAGTGTTGTGGCTAGTAGACAGTTGTTGCTGTGGCTAGTAGACAGTTGTTGTGGCTAGTAGACAGTTGTTGTGGCTAGTAGACAGTTGTTGCTGTGGCTAGTAGACAGTGTTTCTGTAGCTAGTAGGCAGTGTTGTTGTGGCTAGTAGACAGTTGTTGTGGCTAGTAGACAGTTGTTGTGGCTTGTAGACAGTTGTTGTGGCTAGTAGACAGTGTTTCTGTAGCTAGTAGACAGTGTTGTTGTGGCTAGTAGACAGTTGTGGCTAGTAGACAGTTGTTGTGGCTAGTAGACAGTGTTGCTGTGGCTAGTAGACAGTTGTTGCGGCTAGTAGACATTTGTTGCTGTGGCTAGTAGACAGTGTTTTTGTGTCTAGTAGACAGTTGTGGCTAGTAGACAGTTGTTGTGGCTAGTAGACAGTGTTGCTCTGGCTAGTAGACAGTGTTGCTGTGGCTAGTAGACAGTGTTGCTGTGGCTAGTAGACAGTTGTTGCTGTGGCTAGTAGACAGTGTTGCTGTAGCTAGTAGGCAGTGTTGTTGTGGCTAGTAGACAGTTGTTGTGGCTAGTAGACAGTTGTTGTGGCTAGTAGACAGTTGTTGTGGCTAGTAGACAGTGTTGCTGTGGCTAGTAGACAGTGTTGCTGTAGCTAGTAGACAGTGTTGCTGTGGCTAGTAGACAGTGTTGCTGTGGCTAGTAGACGGTGTTGCTGTGGCAAGCAGTGTTGCTGTGGCTAGTAGACAGTGTTGTGGCTAGTAGACAGTTGTTGTGGCTAGTAGACAGTTGTTGTGGCTAGTAGACGGTGTTGTTTTGGCTAGTAGACATTATTGTTGTGGCTAGTGAACAGTTGTGGCTAGTAGACATTGTTGTGGCTAATAGACAGTGTTGTTGTGGCTAGTAGACAGTTGTGGCTAGTAGACAGTGTTGTTGTGGTTAGTAGACATTGTGGCTAGTAGACAGTTGTGGCTAGACATTGTTGTGGCTAGTAGTGTTGTGGCTAGTAGACCTTGTTGCGGCTAGTAGACAGTGTTGTGGCTAGTAGACAGTGTTGTGGCTAGTACACATTGTGGCTAGTAGACATTGTTATTGTTGCTAGTAGACATTGTTGTGGCTCGTAGACAGTGTTGTTGCTAGTAGACATTGTTGTGGCTAGTAGACTGTTGTTGTGGCTAGTAGACAGTGTTGTTGTGGCTAGTAGACAGTGTTGTGGCTAGTAGACAGTGTTGTGGCTAGTAGACAGTGTTGTTGTGGCTAGTAGAGAGTGTTGTTTTGGCTAGTAGACATTGTGGCTAGTAGACAGTGTTGTGGCTAGTAGACAGTGTTGTGGCTAGTAGACAGTGTTGTGGCTAGTAGACATTGTTGTGGCGAGTAGACATTGTTGTGGCTAGTAGATATTGTTGTGGCTAGTAGACAGTGTTGTGGCTAGACAGTGTTGTGGCTAGTAGACAGTGTTGTGGCTAGTAGACAGTGTTGTTGTGGCTAGTAGACAGTGTTGTGGATAGTAGTCATTGTTGTGGCTAGTAGACAGTGTTGTTTTGGCTAGTAGACAGTGTTGCTGTGGCTAGTAGACATTGTTGTTGTGGCTAGTCGTGTTGTGGCTAGTATTGTTGTGGCTAGTAGACAGTGTTGTTGTGGCTAGTAGACATTGTTGTTGTGGCTAGTAGACATTGTTGTTGTGGCTAGTAGACATTGTTTTTGTGGCTAGTAGACAATGTTGTTGTGGCTAGACATTGTTATTGTGGCTAGTAGACAGTGTTGTTGTGGCTAGTAGACATTGTTGTTGTGGCTAGTAGACATTGTTGTTGTGGCTAGTAGTGTTGTTGTGGCTAGTAGATAGTGTTGTTGTGGCTAGTAGACATTGTTGCTGTGGCTAGTAGACAGTGTTGCTGTGGCTAGTAGACAGTGTTGCTGTAGCTAGTAGTGTTGCTGTAGCTAGTAGTGTTGCTGTAGCTAGTAGTGTTGATGTAGCTAGTAGTGATGTAGCTAGTAGTGTTGTAGCTAGTGTTGATGTAGCTAGTAGACAGTGTTGTAGTTAGACAGTGTTGCTGTAGCTAGTGTTGATGTAACTAGTAGTGCTGATGTAGCTAGTAGTGTTGCTGTAGCTAGTAGACAGTGCTGCTGTAGCTAGTAGACAGTGTTGTAGCCAGTAGTGTTGATGTAGCTAGTAGTGTTGATGTAGCTAGTAGACAGTGGTAGCTAGTAGTGTTGATGTAGCTAGTAGACAGTGTTGCTGTAGCTAGTAGACAGTGTTGCTGTAGCCAGTAGTGTTGATGTAGCTAGTAGACAGTGTTGTTGTAGCCAGTAGTGTTGATGTAGCTAGTAGATAGTGTTGATGTAGCTAGTAGATAGTGTTGATGTAGCTAGTAGACAGTGTTGATGTAGCTAGTAGACAGTGTTGATGTAGCTAGTAAACAGTGTTGCTGTAGCCAGTAGTGTTGATGTAGCTAGTAGACAGTGTTGTTGTAGCCAGTAGTGTTGATGTAGCTAGTAGATAGTGTTGATGTAGCTAGTAGATAGTGTTGATGTAGCTAGTAGACAGTGTTGATGTAGCTAGTAGACAGTGTTGATGTAGCTAGTAGACAGTGTTGCTGTAGCCAGTAGTGTTGATGTAGCTAGTAGACAGTGTTGATGTAGCTAGTAGACAGTGTTGCTGTAGCCAGTAGTGTTTATGTAGCTAGTAGACAGTGTTGCTGTAGCCAGTAGTGTTGATGTAGCTAGTAGACAGTGTTGATGTAGCTAGTAGATAGTGTTGATGTAGCTAGTAGACAGTGTTGATGTAGCTAGTAGACAGTGTTGATGTAGCTAGTAGATAGTGTTGATATAGCTAGTAGACAGTGTTGATGTAGCCAGTAGTGTTGATGTAGCTAGTAGACAGTGTTGATGTAGCTAGTAGACAGTGTTGATGTAGCCAGTAGTGTTGATGTAGCTAGTAGACAGTGTTGATGTAGCTAGTAGACAGTGTTGATGTAGCTAGTAGATAGTGTTGATGTAGCTAGTAGACAGTGTTGATGTAGCTAGTAGACAGTGTTGATGTAGCCAGTAGTGTTGATGTAGCTAGTAGACAGTGTTGATGTAGCTAGTAGACAGTGTTGATGTAGCTAGTAGATAGTGTTGATGTAGCTAGTAGACAGTATTGATACGGCTAGTGGATTTAATCAATATTATTATTACCATCATTAGGACTTCAATAGACACTCTGGCTCTGAGAAAGTATACATCCGCTCCATTTCATTGGAACAAGAGCTCATTACTAAGTAGGAACGGGAACTCCATTAGAACGAAATACAGAATGTATGTATTATACAGAGTTTTAACATTCACACATATTGCACGGATGATTAGAATGATTTTAACATTCCTGCTCGGATGATATGCTAATGATGGCAGACAACCTGACGTTTTTACCAGAGTAGAGTGCTGGAATTAAATATCCTTGGCACCTACCTACCTACCTACCTACCTGCCTACCTAGCTACCTGCCTACCTACCTACCTGCCTACCTGCCTACCTACCTACCTACCTACCTACCTACCTGCCTACCTACCTACCTGCCTACCTGCCTACCTACCTACCTGCCTACCTACCTACCTGCCTACCTACCTACCTACCTACCTACCTGCCTACCTAGCTACCTGCCTACCTACCTACCTACCTACCTGCCTACCTACCTACCTGCCTACCTACCTGCCTACCTGCCTACCTACCTACCTAACTGCCTACCTATCTACCTGCCTACCTACCTACCTACCTACCTACCTCTGTCAGTGTCTGTCTGTCTGTGTGTGTGTGTCTTCCTGCGTCTGTGTTCGCCTAATTGTATTCACGTAATTGTGGTTGCAGGGGTCGAGACTCAGCTCCTGGCCCCGCCTCTTCACTGACCGCTACTAGGTCCTCTCTCTCCCTGCTCCATGATGTTTGTCGTACCTCTTCTTAAAACTATGTATGGTTTCTGCTTCCACTACATTACTTGCCAGACTATTCCACTTCCTGACAACATTTTGGCTGAAGAAATACTTCCTAACATCCCTGTGACTCGTCTGAGTCTTCAACTTCCAGTTGTGACCCCTTGTTTCTGTGTCCCATCTCTGGAACATCCTGTCTCTGTCCACCTTAACTATTCCACGCAGTATTTTGTATGTCGTTATCATGTCTTCCCTGACCCTCCTGTCCTCCAGAGTCGTCAAACCGATTTCCTTTAACCTTTCTTCGCAGGACAATCCCCGTAGCTATGGGACTAGTTTTGTTGCAAACCTTTGCACTATCCCTAATTTCTTGACGTGCTTGACCAGATGTGGGTTCCAAACTGGTGCTGCATACTCCAGTATGGGCCTGACGTACACGGTGTACAGTGTCTTGAACGATTCCTTACTGAGGTATCGGAACGCTATTCTCAGGTTTGCCAGGCGCCCGTATGCCGCCTGTGTCTGTCTCTGCCTGTGTCTGTCTCTCTGTCACAGTGTCTGTCTGTGTTTGCCTCTTTCTTCCTATCACATTTCTTCCTGTTTCTTCTTTTCCTTGTTTCTACCTACCTCTTCTTCCTCCTAGTCTCTTCCTACCAATATTTTCTTTACCCTCCTCTCTTCCAGCATCCTCTCTCCCAGCATCCTCTTCCAGTATCCTCTCTTCCAGCATCCTCTCTTCCAGCATCCTCTTCCAGTATCCTCGCTTCCAGCATCTTCTCTTCCAGCATCCTCTTCCAGTATCCTCTCTTCCAGCATCCTCTCTTCCAGCATCCTCTTCCAGTATCCTCTCTTCCAGCATCCTCTCTTCACGCCATCATCTCCTCTCCTTCCCTCTTCCACCCCTCCCTTCCTCTCCTTTCTCTTCCCCTCATCTCCCCTCATTATCGCTCACTTGCCTCGTAACGATTAATATATCCTTTACGTTTAGTAATAGTGATAGTAGTAATAGTGATAGTAGTAGTAGTGATAGTAGTAGTAATAATAGTGGTAGTAGTAATGGTGGTAGTAGTAATAGTGGTAGTAGTAGTAGTAATAGTAGTGGTGGCAGAAGTAACGGTACATTTTCTCTTCTCCTGTGTATTCGCTTAACTGTGGTTGCAGGGGTGGAGTCATAGCTCCTGGCCCCGCCTCTTCACTGGTCGCTATGTTACTCTCTTCCTGCTCCGTGTGTGTGTGTGTGTGTGTGTGTGTGTGTGTGTGTTCGCGCGCGCGCGTTCTCATTTGTTTGTATTCCCCTGAATATGTTTGCAAGGGTCGAATCACAGCGCCGTGCCTCGCCACTTAATTCTTATCAACTGACTTTACATGCGTGGCTGCTGTCACACACACAACACACACACACAACACACAACACAACACACACAACACACACAACACACACACACACACAGAGTCTATCCCTTCCGTTATGTCGTTCACATATACTGTTCTTGGTATATGTGAACGACATAACGGAAGGGATAGACTCAGAAGTGTCCTTGTTTGCAGATGATGTGAAGTTAATGAGAAGAATCAAATCGGACGAGGATCAGGCAGGACTACAAAGAGACCTGGACAGGCTGCAAGCCTGGTCCAGCAACTGGCTCCTTGAATTTAACCCTGCCAAATGCAAAGTCATGAAGATTGGGGAAGGGCAAAGAAGACCGCAGACACAATATAGTTTAGATGGCCAAAGACTGCAAACCTCACTCAAGGAAAAAGATCTGGGGGTGAGTATAACACCGAGCATATCTCCTGAGGCGCACATTAATCAGATAACTGCTGCAGCATACGGGCGCCTAGCAAACCTACGGATAGCGTTCCGATACCTCAGTAAGGAGTCGTTTAAGACTCTGTATACCATTTACGTCAGGCCCATACTGGAGTATGCAGCACCAGTTTGAAATCCACACCTAGTCAAGCACGTCAATAAATTAGAGAAAGTGCAAAGGTTTGCAACAAGACTAGTCCCAGAGCTACGGGGATTGTCCTACGAAGAAAGCTTGAGGGAAATCGGCCTGACGACACTGGAGGACAGGAGGGTCAGGGGAGACATGATAACGACATATAAAATACTGCGCGGAATAGACAAGGTGGACAAAGACGGGATGTTCCAGAGAAGGGACACAGAAACAAGGGGTCACAATTGGAAGTTGAAGACTCAGATGAATCAAAGGGATTTTAGGAAGTATTTCTTCAGTCATAGAGTAGTCAGGCCGTGGAATAGCCTAGAAAGTGACGTAGTGGAGGCGGGAACCATACATAGTTTTAAGGCGAGGTATGATAGAGCTCATGGGGCAGGGGGAGAGAGGACCTAGTAGCAATCAGCGAAGAGGCGGGGCCAGGAGCTATGTATCGACCCCTGCAACCACAAATAGGTGAGTACAACACACAACACACACACACACACACAACACACACACACACACACACACACCCAACACACACAACACACACACACAACACACACACACACACACACAACACACACACACACACACACAACACACACAACACTCACACACAACACACACACACAACACACACACAAAACACACACACACAAAACACACACACACACAAACACACACACAAACACACACACAACACACACACAACACACACACAAACACACACATCAGGGAGAGAGTAACCTAGTAGCAACCAGTAAAGACACGGGGCCAGGAGCTATGACTCCACCCCTGCAACCATTCATATATATCCTCACTATTCAAGAACACGTCATATATACCATTCCATATATCCCCAACAGGAGATATATACAGACTGGTACCCCCGGTCAGTCCTGCAAGATGATCACTAACGTTGCAAAGTACACGTTTTATTGCATACATTTTTTTTGCAATTTAGATAAAACGTGCGTTTTTTAACGGTTAAGCTACTCTAGGTTAAGTTACTCTAGGTTAAGTTAGTCTAGGTTAAGTTAGTCTAGGTTAGGTTTGTCTAGGTTAAGTTAGTCTAGGTTAAGTTAGTTTAGGTTAAGTTAGTTTAGGTTAAGTTAGTCTAGGTTAGGTTAGTCTAGGTTAAGTTAGTTTAGGTTAGGTTAGTCTAGGTTAGGTTAGTCTAGGTTAAGTTAGTCTAGGTTAAGTTAGTCTAGGTTAAGTTAGTCTAGGTTAAGTTAGTCAAGGTTAAGTTAGTCTAGGTTAAGTTAGTCTAGGTTAAGTTTTAGTCAAGGTTAAGTTAGTCTAGGTTAAGTTAGTCTGGGTTAGGTTAGTCTAGGTTAAGTTAGTCTAGGTTAAGTTAGTCTAGGTTAAGTTAGTCTAGGTTAGGTTAGTCTAGGTTAGGTTAGATTAGGTTAGTCTAGGTTAAGTTAGTCTAGGTTAAGTTAGTCTAGGTTAGGTTTGTCTAGGTTAAGTTAGTCTAGGTTAGGTTAGTCTGGGTTAGGTTAATCTAGGTTAAGTTAGTCTAGGTTAAGTTAGTCTAGGTTAGGTTAGTCTAGGTTAGGTTAGGTTAGTCTAGGTTAAGTTAGTCTAGGT
Source organism: Cherax quadricarinatus (assembly GCF_038502225.1). Lineage (NCBI taxonomy): Eukaryota > Metazoa > Arthropoda > Malacostraca > Decapoda > Parastacidae > Cherax > Cherax quadricarinatus. The sequence goes on from NC_091390.1 coordinate 3,028,210, forward strand.
TAAGTTAGTCTAGGTTAAGTTAGTCTAGGTTAGGTTAGTCTAGGTTAAGTTAGTCTAGGTTAAATTAGTCTAGGTTAAGTTAGAATAGGTTAGGTTAGTCTAGGTTAGGTTAGTCTAGGTTAGTCTAGGTTAAGTTAGTCTAGGTTAGGTTAGTCTAGGTTAGGTTAGGTTAGTCTAGGTTAGGTTAGTCTAGGTTAGGTTAGTCTAGGTTAAGTTAGTCTAGGTTAGGTTAATCTAGGTTGGCTTCGTCTAATTAGGTTAAGCTAGGTTAGGCTAGGCTAGACTATGTTAATTGAGTTAGTTTAATTTTATCTCACCTAGACTAACCTAAGTTTGGTCAGGCTGTGTTAATTTAGTCTAGGCTCTAAATCCTCGTTAACTATCGTTTTGAAGCAGGTCCAAATCCTCGTTGACCGTCGTTGGCAGGACAGGTTCTCTGAAAGCGTTGCTTCAGCTTCGTAATTAACCTCTCCATTACCTCAGAGAACATCCATGTCAGAGATGTCATCCAGAAGATCAAAGGTACTTGTCTGCCCCTTGATTATTGTAGATGAATGGTTCGGAGAACCGACATGTTGATAATTTATCAACGTGTCGGTTCCCTGAACCATTCATCTACAATCCTGTCAGACACTGCAACTTCTTGGGATCTTAATACTTGGGAATTCTTAGCTTCGCTTCCCTTAGGCACGACCTACTTCCACATTGGACAAATGTGTCACCACCTATGACTGCTGCACCTCTCCTGCCTACGGTTTATAAGTTCCTTCTCCATACTTATGCCGTATTCTATTCAAGATTGATGGACTGACCACATCGACTCAAGGTTGAGGGACTGATTACCTCACTCTCCTCCTGTTCTTCAAGATTCTCCTCTGTATGGACTGATGAAGCCACTGTGCGGCGAAATGTTTCCTAAATAAAGATACCCAAGAGTTGCCCTTGATTATTGCTGTACACTGTGTCAAAACTGTCAGTGGTGACAATAAGGCAGGAGGAGGTGCATTTCCTTCTTAAATCACTTGACCAAGAAAAGGCTGTGGGCCCAGACAAGTTGAGCCCAAGATTGTTGAGAAGATGTGCAGACCAGCTAGCAGCACCTCTAACTCGCATCTTTCAGCACTGCCTAGTACAGTGTAAATGGCCCTCTCTATGGAAAGAGGCAAATGTAGTCCCTGTTCACAAAAAGAAGAGCAGAGCAGAAATCAGCAACTACAGACCAGTGTCACTCCTGTCAATCACTGGTAAGATCCTTGAGACAATAATCTCAAGACAAATGAGAGATTTTTTTGACTACCACTCACTACTTTGTGATCGTCAATATGGCTTCAGGAAAGGTTACTCTGCTGCTGATCTGTTGTTAAACCTCTCCACTAAGTGGCACCAGTCACTGGATGAATCCAAAGTCAGCTGTGTGGTAGCACTGGACATTGGTGGCGCTTTCGACCGGGTGTGGCACCAGGGCCTCTTAGCAAAACTTCAAGCACTGGGAATTGCAGGCTCTACACTATGTCTCCTAAGTGATTACCTTCATGGTAGATCTCTAAGTATAGTTCTCAATGGAACGGAATCAGCAAGACATCCTATTGGGGCAAGTGTTCCACAAGGAAGCGTACTGGGTCCATTGTTATGGAATGTCTACTTCAACGACCTTCTTCATCTCATCCCAGAATCACATGCATATGTAGACGACTGTACACTGACATTCACTTATCCAAGAGAAGAAATGCCAGCTGCTTTAAGCAACATCAATCACCAGCTGAGAGCTATATCAGCTTGGGGAAATAGATGGCAAGTAACATTTGCACCTGAGAAAACGCAAATGATGATCGTCTCTAGGCATCATGATGGTAATGCTGGTGCAGTAGTAAGGATGAATGGGAGGGTGTTGGCACCTAGAGAAGAAGTTGATATCCATGGGGTGAAATTTGACTCCAAACTAACCATGAAGAACCATGTTGCAAATCTTGCAAACAAGGCAGCCAGGAAGCTTACAGCACTTCGCCGTATCTCGCATCTGCTTGACAGTAGGGGTTGCAAGATTCTGTACGAGGCACAAGTACGCTCACACCTTGAGTATGCTCCACTTTCTTGGTTTGCCTGCCCCCCCCCCTCTCATCTGCGACTGCTTGACAGAGCAGAGAACAGAGCATGACGTCTCATCTCTCGCCTGGACCCATCCTGGATAGATCTGTCATTTCAGCAGAGCCTTTAACACAGGAGGGATGTGGGTGGCCTTAATGTTATGTACAAGGCCAATATTGTCGAAGTACCATACTTGGATCCACTTCGAGGACAGCGTGAAACAAGCTTTTATGCCACAAGACGGACAGCCAGCAGCAACTTCACTCTGGCTGTACCCTTCTCCAGAACATCACTTCATCTGAGATCATATACACCCAGGATGACTCGAGTATGGAACACATTCGTACAGCATTATGATGTCAACGAGATAAATTCAGTTGATCAAATGAAAATGCTGGCCCACAGATGGCTCCAACTTCATCCTGTTCCCTACTTGTATGTCTCATAACAATAAAAATGCTTTCAAATGAGCTGATGTAGGTAACAGCTCTTAGCTTGTTAATAAAGTTAGGAATCCTTAACCTGTAAATAGCTTGTCAATAAAGCTAGGGATCCTTAACCTTGTCAAACCCTGTGTAAAGAGAGAGAGAGAGAGAGAGAGAGAGAGAGAGAGAGAGAGAGAGAGAGAGAGAGAGAGAGAGAGAGAGAGAGAGAGAGAGAGAGAGAGAGGACAAAAGAAATTCCGTCTGAGCCAGCATATGTGATTATTCTACAAGTTCAACGTAACACTGACAAGTTGAAGATTTGGAAATACTACGAATCCTGATTAACTAAACCCGTCGCCCGCTCAGCAGGCTTCACCAGTCAATTACTCAGACATCAGCACTTGTGGACGACGAAATAGAAGAATTGGAGACGTGGTTGATGTCATCAATCCATCACTGTTGGAGCAAGGTGATAAGTTTCTCAGCCTAATGCGTGTGACCTGAGCCTCAAATACCGGATAAAGTGAGGTGTAGCAGCTTCCCGATGAGGTGAGCTGAGATGACCAGTGAACTGAGATGACCGGTGAGCTGAGATGACTAGTGAGCTGAGATGACCGGTGAGCTGAGATGGCCAGAGATGAGATGGCCAATGAGCTGAGATACCCAGTGAACGGAGATGACCGGTGAGCTGAGATGGCCAGTGAGCTGAGGCCACCAGTGAGCTGAGGTCACAAGTTACTTCCAAAACATTGAAGGTAATCCAAAATAATCTTCAGATAAGCCAGGAGGGGCAGTGCTTAAAGTTCACACATTGTAAGTATCTTTAAACAGCTACATCGACATCATAACAGTAAAAATACTGAATCTACATGAACCCAGTCTCCTGGCTCGTATACACAGCCCTATATCACCTACTTCACAAGTCACAAAATTAGGGACTGATCCCCCAATGACCTAAATATGTACGCACTTATCAGTCTGAATAAAATACTTAGATAAGCTGAGGCACTTCCTGTCAGTCATAAGAGAATCTACATAAATAGTTTACTCACTAATGGGTTTTGTGTTAAATTGGAAGCTTATAATGGTTTCCCCTTGATTTAAAAACTGGTTAATGGTCTGTTTTTTCAACTATCGCTTCTTATGATTAACTGTCTCGCCTCTGGCAAGAGAGTGATGGAGTGAATGATGGTGAAAGTTTTTCTTTTTCGGGCCACCCTGCCTTGGTGGGAGACGGCCAATGGGTTAATAAATAAACTATTATTATCTAATGGTTGTAAGTATAGCCATAATTTTTAAAAGGGGTGAGGGGTAAGCCAGCAGAAGTCCTCTGACAGATGACCATAAACTCCCGTGGCTGGTCATTATGTTTCCTGGCGAATCTTACGCAACTTTATTAAAAAAATAATAGCAAATTAGCATGGATTTCGTAACACAAGTTCATGCCTGACGAACTTAATCGACTTTAAATGTTCCAAAAACTGGGATGAAAAAATCCCGACAGTTGTAATATATATCGTCTGCAGATAACTGTCACCACTGATGATTGCTGGCCAGAATTTCCTATAGGGAGATCCTCCTGGTGAGGGGCTCTTCATCTAGGGAATTGGATCTGTGCTCCAGTTCCCTTGAGATTAAATACCTTCCATCCCTATTGGTTTAGCGCTCCTCCATGATAAAAATGCTGACAGACTATAAGCACAGTGTGGAAACAAATATGCTGACAGACAGGAAATAGGGAGTGTCACTCCCCAGGAGTGGAGTTCCCTAGGAATTGTGTCTTGGTCCAGTTCCCTTTACCACGTACATGAATCATGACTCACGAAATCGTAATGACACGATAGCAAACAAACCATACCACGGGTGGGGTTTGAACCCACGGTCTGGAGTTTTGAGACTTTCTGACCGCGGGTTCAAACCCCACCCGTGGTATGGTTTGTTTACATAAATCATCTAGAGGCAACACGAACATCTCAGACAGTAAAATCTTCGGCTGACATCAACTTCGGGAAAAGCAGATTGATTGGGCATCCAGTGACCTGGACAAAGTAAATTGATTGGGTATCCAGTGACCTGGTCAAAACAGATCCAGAGTGACCTGGACAAAGATTGACTAGGCATCCAGAGTGACCTGGACAAAGCAGATTGGGCATCCAGTGTCTCCTAGATAAAGCAGATTGGGCATCCAGAGTGACCTGGACAAAACAGATTGGGCATCCTGAGTGACCTGGACAAAGATTGACTAGGCATCCAGAGTGACCTGGACAAAACAGATTGGGCATCCTGAGTGACCTGGACAAAGACTGTTTATCCAGAGTGCTCTGAACAAAGCAGATTGTGCATCCAGAGTGCTCTGAACAAAGCAGATTGGGCATCCTGAGTGACCTGGACAAAGCAGATTGGGCATCCTGAGTGACCTGGACAGACTGGCGCTATGGTCGGTACAAAGTAATGCCTTATTCAAATATTCCAATCTCAAATATATATACAAAGTGCTTGCCACCGAATCCAAACAAGAAAAAGAACTTAGACTCGTCCTAAACAACAACTTAACTGACTCACGAAATCGTAATGACACGATTGCAAACAAACCATACCAAGGGCGGGGATAGAACCCGCGGTCACACACACTCAAAACTCCAGACCGTCGCGTTAGCCACTGGACCAGCTAGCCACAATAAGATTCGTCCAACTAGGTATATTTCTACACCATAGGAAGGTTAGCATAGGCCACCATTGTGACCACAACTCAAGTATCTAACAATACATACAACCAGCAAACCTAACACCATTCTAGAGTGTAAAGCTAGGAATTTCTCGCACAAACACCAGACACTATACCTACTTTCTATATTCCAGCTAGACTTCGTCTTAAATATATAACCAAATGTGGTTTCCAAAATACCGTATTTTGCGGCTTATAAGACGCGGCTTATAAGACTTCTCTTAGTTACAATGGCTCAGCACCGGACGTAACTGGGAGGGCTACAGCCCACACCCCTAGTTACAGCTCCCGTCACTGACCTTCAGTGTATAGGACGCAGGGTGATGTTTGGAGACGTTTTATGGAAAAAATGCGTCTAATAAGCAGCGAAATAAGGAACCTCAAAGACGAAGATATATTGAGACTCTCTGACCGCGAGTTCAAATCCCGCCCGTGGTATGGTTTATATAGTGAAGATGCTATGGAGAAACAACCATTACTTAGAAACTAACCCAATAATAATAATAATTAATAATAATAATAATAGTAATTTGATTTCAAACAAACCAGGGTATGGGTGGCTTACGCATTGGTCTGGAATTTTAAGACTCGCTTGCCGCGAGTTCAATCCTCACCCGTACCCTGATTTGTTAATTATATTTCCACATGCATACGATACAAGATATACGGACCATACCTAACATCAGTGACATACTATATAGAAAGCCCCTTGTTATGTAGAGCATTTCGGGAAAATTTGGTAAATATTTTCCCCAGGATGCCACCCAAATCAGTCAGTTAACACTCGGGTACCTACTTGCTGCCAGGTGAACATGGACACCACGTGTAAGGAGAGACGCCAAATGTTTTCACCCGTACCAGGAATCGAACCACGGACACTCAACGTGTGAGCTAAGTGCGCTACCAACTGAAGGGTAGACCAGAAGATTTAGTTCAAACTCTAAGATACCGAAATACTTGGACACTTTCCAGTATTCAGAACTGCTTAAAGTACTGAGTTCTTTAACTTATAATGGGACTTTGTGGCAGAAGATGCAACACGAAGGTATACTCTCATGTACTCCCAATACTTCCTCCTGCTCCACCTACCTTCCAGCCTGCCTTCCTATCCCATCCTTTCATCTTCCACGAGATCTCCCCCTCCCCTTCTCTCCCTCTTTCCTTCCCACTGGCTTCCCTCTCCTTGCTCTACCCCTTTCCTACCCTCGCTCCCTTTCCTCACATCATACACATGCCTTTTCTGCTTTCATAAGTGCTACAATCAGCATCCAGTGAAAAGGTGACAAAGGGGAAACACCACTGCATAGCCCGAGCCCCTTTCTTTCCCTCTCATCTTTCTGCCCATCCCCCTTTCTTCACGTACTCTTCCACAGGGAAGGCTTTCTCCTCTCCCGTCAACACTCTTCCACTTATTCCATCCTCAGGGAAAGTGTTCTCAGCCTTTCTTCACATTCTCCTCAACCTCACCTTTCTAATCCACCTTCTTCTACCTCCACTTTCTCTTTCAACTCCATTTTCTCCTCTGACTCCACCTTCTTTCCCTCAATTTTCTCTTCCAACTTCTCTTCTACCTCCACTCTCTCCTCTAATTACACTTTCTCTCCCACATCAACCTTCTATTCTTCCTCCACTTTCTCTTCCACCTTCTATTCTATCTCCACTTTCTCTTCTACCTCCACTTTCTCTTCTACCTCCACTTTCTCTTCTACCTCCACTTTTTCCTCTACCCCCACCATCTCATCCACCTCTTCTTCTTCCACTTTCTCTTCCACCTATTCTACCTCCTCTTTCTCTTCCACCTTCTATTCTACCTCCACTTTTTCTATCTCTACTTTCTCTTCCACCTTCTCTTTTACCTCCACCTTCTCTTCTACCTCCACTTTCTCTTCCACCTTCTACCTCCACCTTCTCTTCTACCTCCACTTTCTCTTCCACCTTCTCTTCTACCTCCTCTTTCTCTTCCACCTTCTCTTCTATCTTCTCTTCTACCTCCACTTTCTCTTCCACCTTCTCTTCTACCTCCACTTTCTCTCCCACCTTCTCTTCTACCTCCTCTTTCTCTTCCACCTTCTCTACCACCACTTTCTCCACCTCCACAAGACAGCGCGAAGAATCATTTCCTCAGATTGTAAGCATTTGTGTACTGTTATTCAGCCCTGTTCATCTCTCATCTCTCTCTCTCTTCTAAGGAGAGGACTCTTGACCTAGCATGAGTCCCACACCCGGCTGCTTATTAATGTTTATGCTTCTGTTCCCCAGGCGCCAGACTGCCTGTGTGAGAGAGAGAGAGAGAGAGAGAGAGAGAGAGAGAGAGAGAGAGAGAGAGATTGCCAACAAGACCTAATTCAAAATCCCACATTGCAGAATTTAGAAAGACAACGTTTCCCTCCGAATAAAGCTTTATCAAGGCACGTTTCACCCTATGTAGAGCTTTACTAAGTCATGTTTCGCTGTCTAGAAGTAGTGAATTCTCGATCCTCCGTCCGCTTATCGTGAGCCTATTATCAGGCTATTGTTATTATAACAATCTGGGTAATGGGAAGCAATCAAAATTGATCCGAGGAAATAAATAGCTCAAGTTCCTTGAATTAAGAGCCATTCATCAGCATCAACAGCCTTAAAGGTGAAACAAGAACAAATTCCTCTTAATCTCGCACCAAAATACCACAAACTGTGCTGGAAAAGCTCTCTCCTCTGGCGCCTCGCCCCGCGTCTTCTGGCAAAATTTGGCGCGCATCACCTGGAAATTATACAAGAAAGAGAATAATCTGGAGCCGAGAGGAAGGGGTAGGAGATGCGGGTAGGGACTTGCTAATGCCTTACCCGACTGCTACCCGCAGAATGAGGCGGGTGGGCTGATTGGGTACGAGTGGGTGGCTGCTTGTGCCAAGAATACGGCAATGTGAGCAGACTGTGTTGTTGGTTGAGGTACTGGTGGTACCAGTGGTGGAAGAAGCGGTGGCACCAGTGGAAGCAGTGGTACCAGTGGTTGAACCAGTGGTGGAAGCAGTGGTGGTACCAGTAGTGGACTTGGTGGTACCAGTGGTGGAAACAGTGGTACCAGTAGTGGAAGCAGAGGTGGTACCAGTGGTGGAAGTAGTGGTGGTACCATTGGTGGAAGTAGTGGTGGTACCAGTGGTGGAAGCAATGGTGTTACCAATGGTGGAAGCAGTGGTGGTACAAGTGGTGGTACCAGTGGTGGTATCAGTAGTGGTACCGGTAGTGGTAACAGTAATGGTACCAGTGGTGGCACCAGAAGTGGTACCAGTGGTGGAAGCAGTGATGGTACCAGTGGTGCTACAAGTAGTGGTACCAGTGGTGGAAGCAGTGGTGGTACCAGTGGTGCTACCAGTAGTGGTACCAGTGGTGCTACCAGTAGTGGTACCAGTGGTGGTACCAGTAGTGGTGCCAGTGGCGGCACCGGTAGTGGTACCAGTGGCGGCACCAGTAGTGGTACCAGTGGTTGAAGCAGTGGTGGTACCAGTAGTAGTACCAGTGGTGGTACCAGTAGTGGCACCAGTGGTGGTACCAGTGGTGAAATCTTTCGTTCAGAAATAAGAAATAAACGATACATTTCTCAACTTGATAATGTACATATAAAGGTCAGAACTGGGCGAAACATTGCAATAACGATTCCTCTAAAAATACATTCATCTCTCTCTCTCTCTCTCTCTCTCTCTCTCTCTCTCTCTCTCTCTCTCTCTCTCTCTCTCTCGCTCTCTCTCTCGCTCTCTCTCTCGCTCTCTCTCTCGCTCTCTCTCTCGCTCTCTCTCTCGCTCTCTCTCTCGCTCTCTCTCTCGCTCTCTCTCTCTCTCTCGCTCTCTCGCTCTCTCTCTCGCTCTCTCTCTCTGTCTACCTTCCGCATTAAACGATCTTTAGGTCGCTTTAACCGAGTCGTTATATACGTACACAATTGCCCTTATCTTCCTAAACTTGGTAGCGAAAGGTGTTTGAATAAGATAGTACGTGTAGTCTGGGGCATTTACCGCGATGTTTCGCTCACCAGGGACTTTTACTGATTTATTGGTAAAAGTCCTTTGTGAGGAAAACTTACCGTTAATGGCATAGAGTGTATATTGTATTTTAGTGTTGTACAGTGTTGTACAGTGTTGTACATTGTTGTACAGTGTTGTACATTGTTGTACAGTGTTGTACAGTGTTGTACATTGTTGTACAGTGCTGTACATTGTTGTACAGTGTTGTACATTGTTGTACAGTGTTGTACAGTGTTGTACAGTGTTGTACAGTGTTGTACAGTGTTGTACAGTGTTGTACATTGTTGTACATTGTTGTACAGTGTTGTACATTGTTGTACAGTGTTGTACAGTGTTGTACAGTGTTGTACAGTGTTGTACAGTGTTGTACAGTGTTGTACATTGTTGTACAGTGTTGTACATTGTTGTACAGTGTTGTACAGTGTTGTACAGTGTTGTACAGTGTTGTACAGTGTTGTACAGTGTTGTACATTGTTGTACAGTGTTGTACAGTGTT